>NC_088878.1:33646321-33767895 GCF_032884065.1 Artemia franciscana | reverse complement strand
TTTATGCTAAAGTTTGACTCTTTGCCACAATTTTGCTTTTTAAAACAATTAAAAGCTTTAGCGTAATTAGCGAGGGATTGCGGAGGGGACAACCCATTTCATATAAGGAGTAATTTCTGTTCGTTTTAAGTTTTAATGTCGCTCCTTACTTTCAGTTAAAAAAAACTAGTTTTTTTATGTAATATATATATATATATATATATCTTCTTTGTTCATATTTATTTGCTTATTTTCCCCCTTCCCCTTTTTTTAATGTTAATTTTAATTCTTTTTCTGACTTGTATTTGATTAAGTTTAGTTTGACCAGTTTTTAACTTTTTAGTTTTTTAATTGACTTATTACAGTTTAATTATCGACTCATAAATGAATATTCATTATGATTTTTCTTTTTCGTTGTTTTTTTTTTTTTTTTGCCGTTTTGCCAGTTTTAGTGCAACCATGTGATTTGTCGGCTCCAAAATCCGAATTCGACTCTTTGTGGGCTTGTGATAGAATTTTGTTTTAAATAAATATCTTATCTATATCCTATAAGCTGTAGTAATTTGTTCCATACGGAAAAACTTATTAACTAACGCAAAACTGAACTTTCCTGTCTGACTCCGTGGTTGGATTGGGTCAATTCAATATGTAGTGCTGTAAGGAATTTTTTGGTTTTCTAATCCCAGAATTGTTCTGTAACCAGTTATGGATGGTTTCATAGTGTTATTCCAGCCATTGAGCATTGGCACTAACTTGCTCTATGGCCTGATCCAAAGTTCTCTCTATTCTCAGCTGTGGTACTTTCTCTTTTTTCAACCGAATAATTAAAAATTAGGCAAAAATTGGTTGGGTTTTCAATTGTAATTTTGAAAATCCCATTTTCTATTTTAGAGGTCTTAATAGTATGCTTTCAGCTTCCCTCTTCTTCTTTTGTTTGGATTGTTGAAGAGATACTTTGGCAAAATCTCACGACTCAATTTAAATTCAAGGCCTGCTGTGGGTGTAAGAAGCTGAGATTGAACTCTAAGTCCCGTATTATCAAGCAGTGATTTAACCTTTTATTAATTTAATCTTGGTTATGGGTTAAAAGTGAACTCTTTTTTCTAAAAAGTGTAACGTAGATAAATGAGCAAAAGCACATATAGGAATGTTGCAGCTTAAAATTATAGGGGTAACGTCATTGTCCTTACAATTTGTTGTATTTTACGTATATTTACATTCTTTGTATTCTTTTCAACCCCTCCCCCTCCCCAAAATAATCCCAATTAACTTGATTAATGCTTTTTCAGACGCAATCGCTGGATCTTAATCTGATATTTTTAACCAAATTAAAAAATCTGGTAAATTCCCAAGCTGCTGTAAACTAGGTTTTATAACACCCATCCCAAAGAAATCTTCCAATCTGACTGTAACCAACAACCGTCCTATTACACTAACTCCAGTTTTTTCTAAGCTTAACGAAGAGTTCCTTTGTGACTGGCTTAAAATTACAATTATACCACGCATTGACATCCGACAGTTTGGTAATTTAAGAAAAACCTCCACCGCCCATTACCTTTTACGCTTCATTCACATCATCCAAAGTGAACTAGAAAAACCAAATGTTTGGCTAAACCTGGTTTTAGTCGATTTCCAAGAAGCGTTTGACTTAGTTGACCACAATATACTAACTCGTTTACTACAGGATAACTTTGAAATTGACCCACTATTAGTAAATATTGTTATATCGTTCCTTTCAAACAGATCACAAGTTGTAAAATACAATAAAACTTACTCTAACCCCCTCCCTAGGTACTGTGGAATGCCTCAAGGAACCTTATTTGGACCACTCTTATTTCTTGTCATGATTAACGAAATTGGCGAGGAATTCCCCCCAAGATGGAAATATATGGATGACTTGTCGATCCTTGAAGTATGTCATAGGAATATTAAACGTGACCCCGTTGAAATCCTAACCTAATGTTCGGATGAATCTAAGAATCTAAATATGACAGTAAATCCCAATAAATCACAGATAATGACGATCAACTTCTTGAAATCTACTCCTGTTTTTTCCGACCCGATCCCTTGCGAAATGCTATTGAAACATGTTAAGCTTCTTGGTATCACAATTTCTAATGATCTTAAGTGGGACATACATGTTTCCAACATTGTTAAACAAGCAAATGTTTCACTATCCATGTTTAAGCTGCTAAACAAATTTAATTGTCCTAAGATACATTCCCTCCGTGTTTACTTATCCTTTATCAGGCCATTATTGGAATATGCATGTCCGGTCTGGCATTCGCAACTTTCAAATGAACTTAGTGACAAAATCGAGTCGGTCCAAAAGCGTTCACTCAGGATCATTTACAAAGAAGGCAACATTCCATACTCCTTCCTCCTTAAAGCTGCACGCATTGCCACCTTAAAAGAAAGGAGGGAACAAATTTGCCTGCTTTTCGCTAAATCAGTCATTTCCAATCCCCGTACTGAGGACTGTAACGACTTACGCGTGCGTAACGACTTACGCGCGCGGGGGGGCTTGGGGGCGGGAGCGAAGCGCCCTACCAACTAGGTGTTGGGGTGGCACGAAGCGCCACCCCAACAGTTAGTATACCATAAATATGACGTCAATCACGAGAATATTTCTTTTTCCAAAATTAAGGATCCTAACGAATTTTCTTAAACTCTTGACCTACATAGATTGCTTTTTCAGGTCAGAAGACCCTAGGATACGAATTCTCTCGAAAAATATGGAGGTGTTTTCGATAAAAAGAAATACACTCATGTGCAATGTAGCAGTTAAAGGGAAAGTATTTGTGATAAAAGCAGTCACGAAGGGATTCTTCAGTTTGAAATAGTTACGGTCTATGTATCTCTTGCAACAATGAATACGATACAAGAATAGACCTTCAATATAGGTCTTCTATCAGCTCAAAGCGTAAAAACAATGATACATATGAATATTAAAACGAAACTTGTCGTTTTATATTTCAGTATTTTTTGACAATATAAAGTACATCAGAAACACTCAAGACTTTCTGTTTATTTAAGCTCATTCTACATTGAATTTGAGTTTATTAGAGATCTGGTTACAGGTTTAGAAGTCTGATTTCTGAGACATTATTTTTTTTATTCACATTATTAGCACTCTGCTTTAATCAAATACTTCTCCAGAAATTTCTCGATTGGTTCTCGGAAACTGCACCCGTGATTTGTCTTCTGGCAAAAAATACAAAATTCCACATTTTTGTAGATAGGAGCTTGAAACTTCTACAGGTGGGTTCTCTGATACGCTGAATCTGATGATGTCATTTTCGTTTAGATCCTACGACTTTTAGGGGGTTTCCCCCCTATTTTCCTAAATAAGGCAAATTTTATCAGGCTTGTAACTTTTGATGGATAAGACTAAACTTGATGAAACTTATATATTTAAAATCAGCATTAAAATGCGATTCTTTTGATGTAGCTATTGATATCAAAATTCATATTTTTAGAGTTTTGGTTACTATTGAGCCGGTTCGCTCCTTACTACAGTTCGTTACCACGAACTGTTTGACTATAGCGAACAGGCGAAGACGACCAGAGTGAATTAACTAATTATAGATGAAAAAATCAATCAGGGCTTCCATTCTCAAATCTTAAAATTCAGAGTAAAATCTTAAGAATTTGGGGGTTTTTCGGGGACAAGTCACTAGATTCGTGGAATTTTCAGGGAAAAACAAAATGGAATTTTGTTGCGAAGATTTGGGAGGCCAGAACAGGTTTTAGCTTTGTTTTCAGTTTAAAATAGGGCTTGGATCCCCATAGTAAATCATAGTTGACTTTCACAGAGCAAATTTTAGAGCCAGCACGCGATTGGAACCCATAGGTGACAATGCTTATTGCTAATATTGCGTTAAATACTTCAAAATTATTTTTAAATTAAAAAAACAGGCTAAATTACACTCTGAAACTCCATGAAAGTAAGGAGTGGCATTAAAATTAAAACGAATATAAACGATAACATAGTAAGGTGGACTGCCACCTCTAAACACCAGACTATTCACTATGAAGTTTTTTAGTAATTTAGCTTCTCATTGTTCTTTTTAAACAACAAACGTATTTCGAAAGTAGTCAAACAGTTCGTGGTAACGAACTGTAGTAAGGAGTGACCCGGCTCAATAGTAACCAAAACTCTAAAAAATTGAATTTTGATATCAATAGCTACATCAAAAGAATCGCATTTTAATGCTGGTTTCAAATATATAAGTTTCATCAAGTTTAGTCGTACCCATAAAAAGTTACGAGCCTGAGAAAATTTGCCTTATTTAGGAAAATAGGGGGAAACACCCACTAAAAGTCGTAGGATCTTAACGAAAATGACACCATCAGATTCAGCGTATCAGAGAACCCTACTGTAGAAGTTTCAAGCTCCTATCTACAAAAATGTGGAATTTTGTATTTTTTGCCAGAAGACAAATCACGGGTGCGTGTTTATTTGTTTTTTTGTTTTTTTTTGTTTTTTTTTCCCAGGGGTCATCATATCGACCAATTGGTCCTAGAATGTCGCAAGAGGGCTCATTCTAACGGAAATGAAAAGTTCTAATGCCCTTTTTAAGAGACCAAAAAAACTGTAGGGCATCTAGGCCACCTCCCACGCTCATTTTTTTCTCAAAGTCAACGGATTAAAATTTTGAGATAGCCATTTTGTTCAGCATAGTCGAAAACCATGCTAAGTATGTCTTTGGGGATGTCTTACTCCCCCACAATTCCCTGGGGGGGGGCTGCAAGTTACAAATTTGACCAGTGTTTACATATAGTAATGGTTATTGGGAAGTGTACAGACGTTTTCAGGGGGATTTTATTTTGTTCGGGAGTGGAGCTGAGGAGAGGGGGCTATGTTGGAGGATCTTTCCTTGGAGGAATCTGTCATGGGGGATGAAAAATTCAATGAAAAGGGCACAGGATTCTCTAGCATTACTATAAGAAAATATTGAAAAATAAATATGAAAACTTTTTTTTTAAATGAAAGGAAGAAGTAGCATTGAAACTTAAAACGAAGAGAGATTATTACGCATATGAGGTGTTCTAAAAATACTTTAGCATAAAGAGCAAGGTATTTAGGAGAAGATAAATACCTTGCTCTTTATGCTAAAGTAATTTTAGTAATTTCAACTATTTATTCTACGGCCTTTCTGATTCAGGGGTCATTCCTAAAGAATTGGAAGAAAAGTTAAGAATTAGTGTAAAGAGCGAGGTATTAACGAGGGTACAAACCCCCTCGTATACATAATAAAAATATAAGGTTATGAAAGTTTGTTACGTAAGTTAATTCTTAAGTTACGTATATTTTTTACTAATAAAAACGTTCGTTAAAAATTAAAAGTTCTAGTAGCCTTTTTAAGTTTAAGCCTTTTTAAGAAAACAACGAAAAATAAACATGAAAACGTTTTTTCAAATGAAAGGAAGAAGTAGCATTGAAACTTAAAACGAGCAGAGATTATTACGCATATGAGGGGTTCTAAAAATACTTTATCATAAAGAACGAGCTATTTAGGAGGAGATAAATTCCTTGCTCTTTATGCTAAAGTATTTTTAGTAATTTCAACTATTTATTCTACGGCCTTTCTGATTCAGGGGTCATTCTTAAAGAATTGGGACAAAACTTACGATTTAGTGTAAAGAAGGGGGTATTAACGAGGGTACAAACCCCCTCATATACATAATAAAAATTAAAGAATATAAAAGTTTGTTACGTAAGTTAATTCTAAAGTTAGGTATATTTTTTGCTAATAAAAAAATTCGTTAAAATTAAAATTAATAGTTGCCTTTTTATGTAACCGAAAAATTGCATGGCAACTAGGCCTCCTTCCCCGTCCCATATTTCTCAAAATCGTATGATCAAAACTAAGAGAAAGCCATTTAGCCAAAAAAGAAATTAATATGCAAATTTCATTTGAATAGTTTACGTGTGGAGAGTCAAAATCAAACATGCATTAATTCAAAAACGTTCAGAAATTACATAAAAAAACTAGTTTTTTAACTGAAAGTAAGGAGCGATATTAAAACTTAAAACGAACAGAAATTACTCCGTATATGAAATGGATTTTCTCCTCCGCAATCCCTCGCTCTTTACGCTAAAGTTTGACTCTTTGCCACAATTCTGCTTTTTAAATCAATTAAAAGCTTTAGCGTAAAGAGCGAGGGATTGCGGAGGGGACAATCCATTTCATATACGGAGTAATTTCTGTTCGTTTTAAGTTTTAATGTCGCTCCTTACTTACAGTTAAAAAAAACTAGTTTTTTTTATGTAATTCTTATAGAATCGGGACTAAATTCAAGCAGAAGCGCAAAAAAGGAGTGTTGAAGCGGCGAGGGGGGGGGAGGCAACC
Organism: Artemia franciscana; assembly: GCF_032884065.1. Taxonomy (NCBI): domain Eukaryota; kingdom Metazoa; phylum Arthropoda; class Branchiopoda; order Anostraca; family Artemiidae; genus Artemia; species Artemia franciscana. The sequence goes on along the minus strand of NC_088878.1, from coordinate 33,761,560 downwards.
CCAGTAATATATTAATATATTTTTTTCATTTTAATGTTGCTCCTTAAGCGTACTTTCAGATAAAAAAAAAAGAATTTATTATTTTATTTCAAATGTTTTGTTTAATGCCAGGAAATCCGGCTCCATCTTCACGGGAATTCCCTCCTATCCCCGGAAATATCTTCTAGACATTTCAGGCCCGTCAAAAATTTATCCCTGACAATTACCCTTAACAACTCCACGCGTAAGATTGGGTCAACAATGAGAAAGTTAAACACATAAAAAATTGTTTAGGAATTCTGGCAAATCACCCAAGTGTACAATTTCCCTCAAAATTTTATCCCTGGAAAACTCCTTCCCCATGGAACGTTCTCCCTGCGGAAAATACGTGCATTATTCTTCGGAATGGCCAAATATATCTTGTGGGTTTTCAACATAGCATGGTTCGTCAAATCATTATTTCCCTTACGGTAGCTCAGTTCAGCATTACATCATTAGCAAATTACCGATTCACACTTGGTTTAATTATGAGCCAGTCTTTAAATATGTCTCCAGTTTCCCGGGATTGTAAGTACTTCTGAAAATATTTGTCACTTTCACCAAAATTTTTCTTTTTCGAACTGCTAGACACGAGAGAGCCGTTTGCAAACAAGCAGTCGCTATCACGTACAAAGAAATTTATAGTTCATCATAACTGCCCTTCATGGAAATAATTTAAGGCTGAGATTTGTATCTTTTTATATAAGGCTAAAGCTTAGCCTTTGTTTGAAACTGAAAGATCAGACAGTTCACGGTAACGAACTGTAGTAAGGAACGATCAGGCTCAATAGTAACCAAAACTCTAAAAAACAGAATTTTGATACCAGTAGACTATATACAACATAAGAATTGGATTTTTATTTTGATTTTAAATATATAAGTTTCATCAAAAGTTCCCATCAAAAGTTAAGAGCCTGAAAAAATGTGTCATATTTTCGAAAAAAGAGGGAAACCCCCCTAAAGTCACACAATCTTAGTGAAAATCACACCATCAAATTCAGCGTATCAGAGAACCATACTGTAGAGGTTTCAAGCTCCTATCTCCAACTATTTAAATAATAAAAAATAAATTACTGCAAGTAAGGAGCGACATTAAAACATAAAATGAACAGAAATTATTCCGTATATGAAAGGGGTTGTCTCCTCCTCAACGCCTCACTCTCTACGCTAAAGTTTGACTTTGCGTCACAAGTCTGCTTTTTAAAGAAATAAAGAACTTTAGCGTAAAGAGCGATGCGTTGAGGAGGAGACAACCCCTTGCATATACGGAATAATTTCTGTTCGTTTTAATTTTTAATTTCGCTCCTTACTTGCAATTAAAAAATATATTTTTTTATTTAATTTCCGAACGCTTTTTAATTAATGCATGTTTTGATTTTGACTGACCACACATGAATAATTAAAACGAAATTTGCACTCTAATTTTTTTTTTTGGCTAAATGACTTTCATATATTTTAGTTCGGACGAATTTGATAAAAAAAAAGGGTCGTTGGAGCCTAGTTGCCCTCCAATTTTTGGTAACTTAAAAAGGTAACTAACTTTTTAGTTTTTTTACGAACGTTTTTATTAGTAATAAATGTACATAAATTACAAATTAATTTACGTAACAAATTTGTATATTTGTGTGTTTTTATTACATATATGAGCGGGCTTGCCCCCCGTCTGTACCTTGCTCTTTACACTAAAGCTTTTGTCCCAATAAAAATTTTGTCCCAATTCTTTAAGAATGACAAAGGCCTTAGAATAAATAGTTGAAATTACGAAAAGTACTTCAGCGTAAAAAGCTAGGTATTTAGGAGGGGATGGAGCCCTTATATTCGTAACAATTTCTAATCTTTTTAAGTTTTAATGCTGCTCCTTACTTTCAGTTGAAAAACTTTTTCATATTTATTTTTTATTGTTTTTGTTTAAATGATACTAGAAAAACCTGAGCCCCCTTCATGGAATTTCTCTACCACCTTGACACATTCCTCCGAGTAAAGATCCTTCCACATAGCTTCCTCCCCTAAACCCCCCCCCCCCAACAACAAAAAATCCCCCTAAAAACGTCTGTACACTTCCCAATAACTATTACTATATGTAAACACTGGTCAAAGTTTGTAACTTGTAGCCCCTCCCTGGGAACTCTGGCGGAGTAAGTCGTCACCAAAGACATCTTATTATGTTTTTCGACCATGCTTAACAAAATGGCTAACTCAAAATTTTGATCCATTGACTTTTGGGGAAAAATGAGCGTGGCAGGGGGCCTAGCTGACCTCCGATTTTTTTGGTCACTCAGAAAGGGCACTAAAACTTTTCATTTCCATTAGAATGAGCCCTCTCACGACATTCTAGGACCACTGTCACCCCTACCGTCGATGCAATCACCCATGGGAAATGAAGAAAAAACAAACAAACAAATAAACACGCACCCTTGATCGAACTTTTGGCAAAAGATATGAAGTTCCACATTTTTGTAGATAGGAGCTTGAAATCTCTACAGTGGGGTTTTCTGTTACGCCGAATGCGATGGTGTGATTTTCTTCAAGATTCTATGACTTTTAGGGGTCTCTCCTAAAAGTCATCTATTTTCCAAAATAAGGCAAATTTTCTCAGACTCGTATCTTTTCATGGGTAAGGCTAAATTTGATTCTTTTAATGTATCTATTAGCATTGAAATTCAGTTTTTTAGACTTTCGTTTACTATTGAGCCATCGCTCTTTACTACAGATCACTACAACGAACTGTTTGAAAATATAGAATTTTGTATTTTTGACAGAGGAAAGATTACGGATGCATGTTTATTTTAATTTTTTCCCAGGGATGATCGTATCGACCCAGTGGTCCTAGAATATCGTAAGAGGGCTAATTCTAACTGAAATTAAGAGTTTTAGTGCCTTTTTAAGTGAACAAAAAATTGGAGGGTAACTAGGCCCCATCACACACTCATTTTTACCATTTTGCCATTATGTTCAGCATAGTCAAAATATCTAATAACTATCTCTTTGAGGACCACTTAATCCCCGGGAGTCCCCAGCAGAAAGGCTGCAAGTTATGAGCTTTGTCAATGTTTACATATCGTGTTGGTTATTGGGAAGCACACTTGCGTTTTCAGGGGAGATTTTTCGGGTGGTGGTGGGGGAGACCGGGAATAGGGAGTTACGTGAGAGGATCTTTCCACAGAGGAATTTACCATGGGTGAAGTAAATTTCCATGAAGAGCGCGCTGGATTTTCCAGTATTATTTAAAAAAAGGAGAAATTAAACAAATAAGTTTTTTAACTGAAAGTAAAGAGCAACATTCAATCTTAAAACAAACAAAATTACTACACATATTAGGGTGTTTTTCTCCTCCTCAATACCTTGATCTTTACGCTAAAGGATTATTATTATTTTCAAAAGAGCTATTTATTTTAATTAAACGATGTTTGTTATCCAGGGGCCATTCCTCTGGAATTGGAACAAAATTCAAACTTTAGTGTAAAGAGCGAGGTATTTACGTGGGGCTGATCCCCCTCATATACGCAATAAAAATATATCAGCATAGAAGTTCGCTACGTAAGTTAATTTGTATGTTACATATATTTATTACTAATAAAAAGGTTCGTTAATAAAATTAAAAGGTCTAGTGGTCTTTTCAAGAAACAAAAAATTCGGAAGGCCACTATGCCCCCTTCCCCATCCCTTTTTTTTCAAAATTGTTATTTTGAAATTAGATAAAATTTAGACAAAAAGTTAAATTAATATGTAAATTTTGTTTTAATCATTCATCTACGGCTAGCCAAAATCAAACCCTTTATTAATTAAAAAGCGATCAGAAATTAAAAAAAAAAACTTTTTTTTAACTTTAAGTAAGGAGCGACATTAGAACTTAAAACGAACAGAAATTATTTCGTATATGAATGGGACTATCCTTCCTCAATGCCCCGTTCTTACGCTAAATTTTGACTTTCTCAAAACTCTACTTTTTTAAACAATAAGAAAAAACTTTAGCGTAGAGAGCGGGGCGTTGAGGAGGGGACAGCCCCTTTCATATACAGAATCATTTCTTTCGTTTTAAGTTTTAAGGACACTCCTTACTTTCGGTTAAAAAAAAAACTTGTTGTTTAATTTAATTACTACAGGAAACAAAATCATCCGCAAAAAAATTTTCCATTACAGTGAACATAACCAGTGACTTTCAGCTAGAAATTAAAACAGAAAACAAACACTTAACTGAGAAAATATTATAGCTCTTTTATAGTGAAGACATGACAACTGTCAATGCCAGTAGCAATTTTTATCAAATCATTATTCTCAGTAATTCATTAATAATATTCAAAAACAAAAATTTTGTTTTTGGATTCTAGATAGGTAAGTTAAATAGCGTAGACAAAATTCAACCTATAGGCAAGGTGTAAAATTAAAGTTTAAACCAAACAGGTGATAAATTAGAGAAGTAAATTTAAACTTAGGCTAAATTAAAAATGAAATTTTGACGACAATTGACACATTATTGGTTTTTCCTGTTCATTCTAATTACCCCTCCCCCTCCCTTGAAAATCCCCCACGAAAAAAAAACGGAAAAAAACATCCGAACATTTTTTTTCAAGTATCAAACAGTTCGTGGTAACGAACTGTAGTAAGGAGCGATCCGGCTCAATAGTAACCAAAACTCTAAAAAATTGAATTTTGATATCAATAGCTACATCAAAAGAATCGCATTTTAATGCTGATTTTAAAAGTTTTATCAAGTTTAGTCTTACCCATCAAAAGTTACGAGCCTGAGAAAATTTGCCTTATTTAGGAAAATTGGGGGAAACACCCCCTAAAAGTCGTAGGATCTTAACGAAAATGACACCATCAGATTCAGCGTCTCAGAGAACCCTACTGTAGAAGTTTCAAGCTCCTATTTACAAAAATGTGGAATTTTGTATTTTTTGCCAGAAGACAAATCACGGGTGCGTGTTTATTTTTATTTTTTTTTTTTCCCGGGGTCATTGTATCGACCAAGTGGTCCTAGAATGTCGCAAGAGGGCTCATTCTAACGGAAATGAAAAGTTCTAGTGCCCTTTTTAAGTGACCAAAAAAATTGGAGGGCATCTAGGCCCCCTCCCACGCTCATTTTTTTCCTAAGGTCAACGGATCAAAATTTTGAGATAGCCATTTTGTTCAACATAGTCAAAAACCATAAAAACTATGTCTTTGGGATGACTTACTCCCCCACTGTCCCTGGGGGAGGGGCTACAAGTTACAAAATTTGACCAGTGCTTACATATAGTAATGGTTATTGGGAAGTGTGTAGGCGTTTTCAGTAGGATTTTTTGGTCGGGGGAGGGGTTGAGAATAAGGGGATAGGCTGGGGGAGCTTTCCAAGGAGGAATTTGTCATGGTAGAAGAAAATTTCCATGAAGGGAGCGCAGGATTTACTAGCATTATTAAAAAAAACAATGAAAAAAGAAATATGAAAAAGTTTTTTCAGCTGGAAGTAAAGAGCAGCATTAAAACTTAAAACGAACGGAAATTATTACCCATATGGGGAGCTCACCTCCTCCTAATACCCCGATCTTTACGCTAAAGTATTTTTAGTAATTTCAACTATTTATTTTACGGCTTTGGTGATTCAGGAGTCATTCTTAATGAATTGGGACAAAATCTAAGCTTTAGTGTAAAGAGCGAGGTACTGACGAGGGGGCGAACCCCCTCATATATGTAATAAAAACATGAGAATACAAAACTTCTTTACGTAAGCTAATTTATAAGTTACGTATATCTTTTACTAAAAAAAAGATTCAAAAAAAATTAAAAGTTCTAGTTGCCTTTATCTTAATTAACCAAAAAATCGGAGGGCAACTAGGATTCCTCCCCCGCTCTTTTTTCTCAAAATCATTCAATCAAAATTATGAGAAAGTCATTTAGCAAAAAAAAAAAATAATAAATATGCAAATTTCGTTTTAATTATTCCTCTGCGGAGAGCCAAAATCAAAACATGCATTGATGGAAAAACGTTCTGAAATTAAATTAAAAAAAAAAACAAGTTTTTTTTAACTGAAAGTAAGGAGCAAAATTAAAACTTAAAACGAACAGAAATTACTTCGTATATGAAAGGGGCTGCTTCCTCACCAACATCCCGCTCTTTACGCTAAAGTTTGACTCTTTCTCTCAACTCTTCTTTTTAAAACAGTAAAAAACTTTTAGGGTTTCGGTAAGCCCCCATGAATAAAATAGAATCCACCATGTTGTCATAAATCATAAAGATAAAGGGGTGGTTGCAGATGAACCCTTCACGCTCAAGGGGGTGGGAGGAATAAAAAGCAAAGAGTGCAGTTGCTGCTGCTGCTTCAGATCCTTCTTCGCTGAGCTCTACAACTGCTTTATGTTTCAGCTCTTTAAAATATAGACCTGGGCTTGAAGAGAAATCCGTCATGTTAGCCAGGATAGGATGGAAAATGCTTTCAAGTCCCATATTTTTCAGCATCTTACTCAATTCCATTGAGGCTTCAATTTTGAATTTTGGTATTCCTACTTCAATGTCGACTTTCCACATGCTTCTCAATGCCTCTTTCAAAATGCTGCCATTTAGTTTTGACAAAACTTCATCAAGAGCGTTTTCCACAAATGGCGGAAGAAGAATAAACATGCTTATGTCCTCACCAACATATGGAAGTTCAAGGATATAAGACATCAGCTCCTCACTAACCCCGTGTCTGAATTGTCCTTTTTGATACATCATTTGAACAAAGGTTTGCTCACTGGGTGAAATGTGGAAAATTGTAGACTTTGTTCTCTCAGGCTTGAACTGAGATTGCCAATCTCCTTTGAAGTAGGCTGCGTTAGCCAAAACCATTCGAGTTTTAGAAGTAATCGAACCTTTCTCCAAGAAATTCTCTATTTTTCCCTTGGTCTTATCATTCACCCATCCATTAATCATGTTAAGTGACTCAGAACTCTTTTTTAAGAAATCCATTTCTTCAACTTCTTCTGAAAGAACTTTAGTGATACAATTTGACAATGGCTCGGTAGAATCGAAGAACACCTTATTAGCCAGCTCAAGGTCATAGCTTTTTGAGGTCAGGTTAGCTGCACTGGAGAGACGATGTAGCATCTGTGTAGCTTTGTAAGATCGAATTGCAGTGGCCTTGTCCGTCGCTCCTAGTCTTAGGACTTCTCCTAAATTCTTCTGAGTTTCTCCGGCAGATCCAAAATAAGCTAGGAGCAGGGCCGAGTGGACGCTAAATGGCGAGAAGAATACATTTTGCGGTTTTTTGCTTTTGATGCCACCGTTGTCCGCATAGACTTTCTTGAAAAGGTCGATGCTGAAATCAACTTCTCCAGCATAAAATTCAGCAGCAGATGTTACCTCTCCCGTGTTGATTATTTGCTTCGCTCCAAAACATTCAGGCTCAGGGGGTTCTGTTTCATTTGTAGATATGGCCATTCCAGATGCCGCCACCCATAATGTCGCAAACGCTAACAATATTCGCATGGTTCCCTTTCGCTTGTGTGAATAAAACTTTAGTGATTTTGAAGTGAACTTAAAAAAATTTTCAACTTTTTCCATATCTTAAAAAGACACTGCTTATACTTATAAGAAAAGAAATTCGGTAATGATTAGAATGATAAGAAAAGAAATTCGGTTTTTTTTAACAATGATTTCTACTAAGCTTCAAACTTTCGATTTTCTTTCTTGAAGTTTTTGAACAGTTATAATCCCTTGTTAAAATTTATACAAAATATTTTTGCAATTACCAGTTTCGTGCTCCACATTTTGGATCTTTAAGCAATTTAATATAAACTTCTCCATACATGAAAAATTCCTCCATACATCAAGTGTGACAACGTCATTGCAATGCTGATGTATATGCTGGTGATGCAGTTAGCGTTAAAAAGATGTAAAAAACAGAAAAATTAAATCAAAAAACAAGGAAAAAAACTGATATCTCGGGGATAGGTGAGCATGGACTCGAAATTTCCCTCGCCCCCTATAGCCATCATGCTTGGAGTATGCATAGTTGTTGAAATGAATTGCTAATTATAGTAATAGCACGAATATTTGTCATACCTGCTTAAAGTGATATTTTTTGCTTTTTTTAAGACGATAATATACGGTATTCTATATATTCTGGAGATCCCGACAGTTACTTTACGATCAATGCAGAAACAGGTACTATCAGAACCAACGCTCCATTGGACCATGAAATTCACCGCTATGTTCTCTTGAATGTTGCTGCCACTTTTGGAGAACCTCCTTCTTTCGGGCACACTCAGGTAAGTCCATTTCCTGGTTAAGAAGATTTAAGGGGTTTGACGGTCCTAAAAGAGAAGCATTCCTTACTTTAGCACTTTATAACATTTATTGATTTTCTATGACTTTAACGTTTCCTCTTCCTGCGTCCAAAACGTTTAACCCATTTCCTTACTATTGTGTTGAATTGTTTTAGATGCATATTAAGACGATTGTTTTTTCTAAAAGAGAGTAAACGCTTACCATAATTCACTTCTGTAGATTAGAAACGTTATTTTTGTTTTGAATCTATGTTATAACTGCTAATTTTCAGTTAATATGTCCCTAAATTCACGTTCTTAAATCCGCGTTCTTTTTTCCTAAATCTGTGTTCTTTGTTCCTAAATCTGCGTTCTTTGTTCCTAAATCCGCGTTCTTTGTTCCTAAATTTGCAGCGCTAGGTATGATTAAATTTCTTTTTTTTTTCGGTAGTTTTTTATCGAGGTTTCTAGATGATTGTTGAATCTTCTTTTGAAAGAGTCAATAGAGACACTTTTTGTGGTAACTTCCTCAGGAAGATCATCCTTGACCGAGGTGCAACTTCGGATGAAGCTGCTCTTCAAGTACTTTGTTCTCGGCTTACCAGCCTCAAGATAATTGGACCGAGCTGTGTGCTTTCGTTTTGGTTGGACAATTAGGGGCACAAGACGAGAAAGCCCTAGAGAAGGAGGTGAATTTAGGTAATTGTAGAAAACAGTCATCGACGCTACATCAAACCTCTCATTAACAGACTGGAGAGGCTCATGGGGATATTTGGACCGAGCTGTGAGCTTTCGTGTCTGTCTTGTTGGTTGGACAGTTAGGGGCACAATACGAGCAAGATCTAGAGAAGGAGGTGAATTTAGGTGATTGTAGAAAACAGTCATCGACGCTACATCAAACCTCTCATTAACAGACTGGAGAGGCTCATGGGGATATTTGGACCAAGCTGTGTGCTTTCGTGTCTGTCTTGTTGGTTGGACAGTTAGGGGCACAAGACGAGAAAGATCTAGAGAAGGAGGTGAATTTAGGTGATTGTAGAAAACAGTCATCGTAGCTACATCAAACCTCTCACTAACAGACTGGAGAGGCTCATGGGGAACAACTAAACCTGCCCTATTAGCCCTATTTTGGGTCTTTTGGAGTGGTGTCAACAACGTTTTCGGAGCACCAGCATACAGCAGCCATCTTTCCAAGCTTCTGGAATTTACCCCCAGCTAATAAGTTCAAGTAGATAAAGAATTTTCACAAGGCCATCTGTCTAAAAGATGATTAACTTTAAATTACCTTTTATGAATATGCACTCCCCAACCCTTTTTAATTATTTTTTTTATTTCAGAGCTTTTTTTTGTCATAACCATTGTTTGTGTAAAAATTTGGTTAAAGGGTTTTCAAGCAAACGCTAGTAATAACTATAGAATGTCAATTATATAGAGATATGTCAATTATATAAACTTTGGTAGAAACCTGACCACAAATAGTCAAGGAATGGCTCCCAAGCAATTGCAAAAACAAATTCTTCTGTGACTTTATTTTATCATCCATTGATAAATTTTAAACTTACGAAGTAAGGCCAAAAAACTGAAAACAACAGAGGAAATTTTAGACGAATACTCTGATAATTACTTTTCGATGTCAGTCGTTACAAACAATACAGTATTACGAATTTGAATACCATTGGCCTCAATACACAAACCCAGGGGAGTGTCTTGCCTTCTGAAAAATCTCGGTGTAGAATAATTAACAAGTCAAACTAAGAAATTATTTTTCTGATTAATGTTTCAACAAATGTTGAATTGCGGATGGAAGTGAGAAGAAAAATTACAAGACTTTTTTTGTGCTTTTTTGCTCCAGGTTTCCAATTTGTAAATGTCTGGATCCTAAAACTTGGCACAAAAAGTTAACTTTTGAACCTCATCTGAAATGCGGCGGCACTCGATTCTCACTGTCTCATAATGTTGGGTCCTTTTTTCCTCCGCATATGTTAACTGTTTTTATTATTATTTTTTTTAATGCCTAATTCATCGGTTCACGAGCTAAAGTAACCTACTATATTTCTTGGTTACTCTTCATTTTGTCTCTTTTCCAGTTTGTCAAAATTCTTCTCGGCTTTTTGTTGTTTTCGAATTTTTTTCTCACATTATGTGAATTTAAATTGATTTTTTATTGGCCATCCTTTAAAACTTATAAAAACAAAACAGCAATCAGTTTTTTTTTGTTCAGCTATTCTGTTATTATTACTCATAAAATCCGAAATAAAGGGAGAGTGTAAGAGAAAGGGACACAGTAAAACCTTCTACATCAGTTGTTTTTTTATTCACCCCCTCGAGATTCGTCAGTATACACTGATCCCATTTTAAACCCATGTTTTGTACTTTTTACCTATTATACTGAACTATCTTTATAAGTTTCTAACTATTATTATTCCAGGTCAATGATGCATTCTGCCAATGCGTCTCTTTTGTTTCAGCTCGTGCAACCGTAAATTGAATCAACTGTGACGAAACAAGAACCGGAAAAATAAGAGTGATGGATGACCCAAAAAGTGAAGTTAGATAAGTCCTAATGAAAAATAACAAAACAAGATGATAAAATAATACTTTAGAAACAAAATCATGGAAACCAAACCTACCCTCTCCGTAATTTGCAAATATATAGCCCAAATTATACAAAGGACTGAGAAGGTCCTTTGTATAATTTTCATCAAAATGATTGGCCGTCTCGGGTCTTCTTAATTCATTCTGTCTAACCCCAGTACATTGCATCACCCATCGCTTCTTCTTGTAGCAACGAAAACGGTTTTCTGGGATGTACCGTAAGCGTAATTCCTGAATGTTTCTAATAACCGACATGTAGCCTACCCTTTTTTATATTTTTGTTAAAAATGCCTTTTTTTGAGTTTTCATAAGAAAAATACCTCCCTTTAGACTTCGAGAAATAAATTTTACCCCCCCCCCCCCTACATTTTTGGGAATTAACGCCACGGCAAGTTGTGAATTTTAATCAGGTATATTTTATTCTTGTATTTGGGTGCTTATCATATTTCTCTGTACTAATGACTTGCTGATTCATCTCATTGCTCTATCAGCTATAATCGGCATTTATTATCTGTCTATAAGCCGTATTTAAAGTACCACATTTCTCTGAACATTACATAACTCTACTTGTTTTGTCATAGTAAAATGTACGTTGTTCAAATGAAAGGAAACGTAAATTCTTTCACTGAAGTCTTTCAAATGGTTTTGTCAAACCTGCTTCAGATCTGGTGCTTGCTTTTATTAGGATCAAGCTGCTGACTAGAAAAAAAAAGATTCGATTAAACAAATAAATACTAATGATCAAAGTGTTTATTCGTGTCCACAACCTTTAAATCCACAATAATGTTGGTGTCACTTTAATTGCATGAATGGGAGAGGGAGTGGGGGGCAATGGTAACCTTTCTTTGGCCTAGGACATTTTATCCCCGTTTTGCGTTTTAATCTCAATTTTACTTATTTAATTTCAGAATTGTTAATATGATATTTTTTTTCGTTTCTCACATTAATAAGAGGACTATCCTTCGATAAATAAGTCATTTTTGCTTTATTGGAAACTCAAAACCGTACAAGGAGCGACTTCAAAACTTAAAACGAACAGAAATTATTCCGTATATGAAAGGGGCTGTCCCTCCTCAACGTACCGCTCTTTACGCTGAATTTTTTTTTTCGTTTTAAAATGTAGAGTTGTAAGAAATAGTCAAACTTTAGCGTAGAGTGGTGAGTTGAGGAGGAAACAGCCTATTTCATATACGGAATAATTTCTGTTTGTTTTAAGTCTAAATGTCGCTGAATACTTTCAGTAAAAAAAAAAACAACTTTTTTTTAACTTCTGAACGTTTTTGAATTAATGTAGATTTTGATTTTGGCTCACCGTAAATGAATAATTCAAACGAAATTTGCATATTAATTTACTTTTTTTGGCTAAATCAATTGGTATCAATTGGACGATTTTGAGAAAAAAGGGACGGGAGAGGAGGCATGGTTGCCCTCCAATGTTTTTTTTTTAATTTTTTTTTTAATCCCTTTTTTTTATCAAAATTGTTATTTTGAAATTAGACAAAATTTAGACAAAAAGTTAAATTAATATGTAAATTTTGTTTTAATCATTCATCTACGGCTAGCCAAAATCAAACCCTTTATTAATTAAAAAGCGATCAGAAATTAAAAAAAAAAACAACTTTTTTTTAACTTTAAGTAAGGAGCGACATTAGAACTTAAAACGAACAGAAATTATTTCGTATATGAATGGGACTATCCTTCCTCAATGCCCCGCTCTTACGCTAAATTTTGACTTTCTCAAAACTCTACTTTTTTAAACAATAAGAAAAAACTTTAGCGTAGAGAGCGGGGCGTTGAGGAGGGGACAGCCCCTTTCATATACAGAATCATTTCTTTCGTTTTAAGTTTTAAGGACACTCCTTACTTTCGGTTAAAAAAAAAAACTTGTTGTTTAATTTAATTACTACAGGAAACAAAATCATCCGCAAGAAAATTTTCCATTACAGTGAACATAACCAGTGAGTTTCAGCTAGAAATTAAAACAGAAAACAAACACTTAACTGAGAAAATATTATAGCTCTTTTATAGTGAAGACATGACAACTGTCAATGCCAGTAGCAATTTTTATCAAATCATTATTTTCAGTAATTCATTAATAATATTCAAAAACAAAAAAAATTGTTTTTGGATTCTAGATAGGTAAGTTAAATAGCGTAGACAAAATTCAACCTATAGGCAAGGTGTAAAATTAAAGTTTAAACCAAACAGGTGATAAATTAGAGAAGTAAATTTAAACTTAGGCTAAATTAAAAATGAAATTTTGACGACAATTGACACATTATTGGTTTTTCCTGTTCATTCTAATTACCCCTCCCCCTCCCTTGAAAATCCCCCATGAAAAAAAACGGAAAAAAAACCTCCGAACATTTTTTTTCAAGTATCAAACAGTTCGTGGTAACGATCCGGCTCAATGGTAACCAAAACTGTAAAAATTGAATTTTGATATCAATAGCTACATCAAAAGAATCGCATTTTAATGCTGATTTTAAATATATAAGTTTCATCAAGTTTAGTCTTACCCATCAAAAGTTACGAGCCTGAGAAAATTTGCCTTATTTAGGAAAATAGGGGGAAACACCCCCTAAAAGTCGTAGGATCTTAACGAAAATGACACCATCAGATTCAGCGTCTCAGAGAACCCTACTTTAGAAGTTTCAAGCTCCTATTTACAAAAATGTGGAATTTTGCATTTTTTGCCAGAAGACAAATCACCCTGTGCGTGTTTATTTGTTTTTTTTTTGTTTTTTTTTGTTTTTTTTTCCCAGGGGTCATTGTATCGACCAAGTGGTCCTAAAATGTCGCAAGAGGGCTCATTCTAACGGAAATAAAAAGTTCTAGTGCCCTTTTTGAGTGACCAAAAAAATTGGAGGGCATCTAGGCCCCCTCCCACGCTCATTTTTTTCCTAAGGTCAACGGATCAAAATTTTGAAATAGCCATTTTGTTCAACATAGTCAAAAACCATAAAAACTATGTCTTTGGGATGACTTACTCCCCCACTGTCCCTGGGGGAGGGGCTACAAGTTACAAAATTTGACCAGTGCTTACATATAGTAATGGTTATTGGGAAGTGTGTAGGCGTTTTCAGTAGGATTTTTTGGTCGGGGGGAGGGGTTGAGAATAAGGGGATAGGCTGGGGGAGCTTTCCAAGGAGGAATTTGTCATGGTAGAAGAAAATTTCCATGAAGGGAGCGCAGGATTTACTAGCATTATTAAAAAAAAACAATGAAAAAAGAAATATGAAAAAGTTTTTTCAGCTGGAAGTAAAGAGCAGCATTAAAACTTAAAACGAACGGAAATTATTACCCATATGAGGAGCTCACCTCCTCCTAATACCCCGATCTTTACGCTAAAGTATTTTTAGTAATTTCAACTATTTATTTTACGGCTTTGGTGATTCAGGAGTCATTCTTAATGAATTGGGACAAAATCTAAGCTTTAGTGTAAAGAGCGAGGTACTGACGAGGGGGCGAACCCCCTCATATATGTAATAAAAACATGAGAATACAAAACTTCTTTACGTAAGCTAATTTATAAGTTACGTATATCTTTTACTAAAAAAAAGATTCGTAAAAAATTAAAAGTTCTAGTTGCCTTTATCTTAATTAACCAAAAAATCGGAGGGCAACTAGGCTTCCTCCCCCGCTCTTTTTTCTCAAAATCATTCAATCAAAATTATTAGAAAGTCATTTAGCAAAAAAAAAAATAATAAATATGCAAATTTCGTTTTAATTATTCCTCTGCGGAGAGCCAAAATCAAAACATGCATTGATGGAAAAACGTTCAGAAATTAAATTAAAAAAAACAAATTTTTTTTAACTGAAAGTAAGGAGCAAAATTAAAACTTAAAACGAACAGAAATTACTTCGTATATGAAAGGGGCTGCTTCCTCACCAACATCCCGCTCTTTACGCTAAAGTTTTTTACTGTTTTAAAAAGAAGAGTTGAGAGAAAGAGTCAAACTTTAGCGTCAAGAGCGGGATGTTGGTGAGGAAGCAGCCCCTTTCATATACGAAGTAATTTCTGTTCGTTTTAAGTTTTAATTTTACTCCTTACTTTCAGTTAAAAAAAACTTGTTTTTTTTTATTTAATCTTTGTAAAAGGTGGAAACACTCCTAATGGAATCGATATTGAAGAATGTTAAACAATCCAGTTTACGATGCACGAGAGCCACATAGCAGAGGTTTTCTGGCCTCAAGGTAAAAAAGAACGAACTTTTATATTTATTTCGAAAAGGATGGTTACGGATGTGTGTTTTTTCACCTGGATTTTGTCATCAAGAATGACTGTACCAAATCAGTGGTCCTAGATATCTTAAAGGCTTCATTTGAACTGAAGTTCGAAGTTGTAGCGCCGCTCTTCATTAATTAAAGGGATTGTGTTACAGCAACCAACCCAATTCTAGTATTTGTACCACAAAACATTTTTCTAGCTCAAACAAGGCCAAAATACAATCATACTAAACTTTTGTTTTTTTTTAAGGTTTTTGATTGTTGTAATCCCTTGTCAAAATATCGAATCATTATTTGTAAGAATTGCAAATTTTCGGTTTTTGGGCCTTTCTGCTGACATTATATAACTGGTTTCGTTCAAACCTGTAAGCTTAATCACGTAGCGAATGGATTTATCTAAAAAAAAAAAAAAAAACTAATTTAAAAATGTTTAGGCATTTTTCTAGTTTGAATTTAAACACTAAAATTATTGCCCTGGCACCCCAAATATTACTTTGAAGTAATATTTTAAAAACATATAATAAATGCATCTTAAGTAATCTAACTCAAACACTTCATTTAGGGTTTCGGTAAGCCCCCATGAATAAAATAGAATCCACCATGTTGTCATAAATCATAAAGATAAAGGGGTGGTTGCAGATGAACTTTTCACGCTCAAGGGGGTGGGAGGAATAAGTAGCAAAGAGTGCAGTTGCTGCTGCTGCTTCAGATCCTTCTTCGCTGAGCTCTACAACTGCTTTATGTTTCAGCTCATCAAAATGTAGACCTGGGCTTGAAGAGAAATCCGTCATGTTAGCCAGGATAGGATCGAAAATGCTTTCAAGTCCCATATTTTTCAGCGTCTTACTCAATTCCATTGAGGCTTCAATTTTGAATTTTGGTATTCCTACTTCAATGTCGACTTTCCACATGCTTCTCAATGCCTCTTTCAAAATGCTGCCATTTAGTTTTGACAAAACTTCATCAAGAGCGTTTTCCACAAATGGCGGAAGAAGAATAAACATGCTTATGTCCTCACCAACATATGGAAGTTCAAGGATATAAGACATCAGCTCCTCACTAACCCCGTGTCTGAATTGTCCTTTTTGATACATCATTTGAACAAAGGTTTGCTCACTGGGTGAAATGTGGAAAATTGTAGACTTTGTTCTCTCAGGCTTGAACTGAGATTGCCAATCTCCTTTGAAGTAGGCTGCGTTAGCCAAAACCATTCGAGTTTTAGAAGTAATCGAACCTTTCTCCAAGAAATTCTCTATTTTTCCCTTGGTCTTATCATTCACCCATCCATTAATCATGTTAAGTGACTCAGAACTCTTTTTTAAGAAATCCATTTCTTCAACTTCTTCTGAAAGAACTTTAGTGATACAATTTGACAATGGCTCGGTAGAATCGAAGAACACCTTATTAGCCAGCTCAAGGTCATAGCTTTTTGAGGTCAGGTTAGCTGCACTGGAGAGACGATGTAGCATCTGTGTAGCTTTGTAAGATCGAATTGCAGTGGCCTTGTCCGTCTCTCCTAGTCTTAGGACTTCTCCTTAAATTCTTCTGAGTTTCTCCGGCAGATCCAAAATAAGCTAGGAGCAGGGCCGAGTGGACGCTAAATGGCGAGAAGAATACATTTTGCGGTTTTTTGCTTTTGATGCCACCGTTGTCCGCATAGACTTTCTTGAAAAGGTCGATGCTGAAATCAACTTCTCCAGCATAAAATTCAGCAGCAGATGTTACCTCTCCCGTGTTGATTATTTGCTTCGCTCCAAAACATTCAGGCTCAGGGGGTTCTGTTTCATTTGTAGATATGGCCATTCCAGATGCCGCCACCCATAATGTCGCAAACGCTAGCAATATTCGCATGGTTCCCTTTCGCTTGTGTGAATAAAACTTTAGTGATTTTGAAGTGAACTTAAAAAAATTTTCAACTTTTTCCATATCTTAAAAAGACACTGCTTATACTTATAAGAAAAGAAATTCGGTAATGATGTTTTTTTTAACAACGATTTCTACTAAGCTTCAAACTTTCGATTTTCTTTCTTGAAGTTTTTGAACAGTTATAATCCCTTGTTAAAATATATACAAAATATTTTTGCAATTACCAGTTTCGTGCTCTTTATGCAATTTAGTATCTTTTTATACTAGGCTATTCAAAGATATTTGGTTATTACCGCAATTCCGATTTCTATCAGCGATTTCTGCTAAGCTTCAAACTTTTTTTTAGGGTTTTTGAATTGTTGTAATCCCTTATCAAAATATATTCAAATATTTTTGCAATTACCACATTTTGGATCTTTAAGCAATTTAATATAAACTTCTCCATACATGAAAAATTCCTCCATACATCAAGTGTGACAACGTCATTGCAATGCTGATGTATATGCTGGTGATGCAGTTAGCGTTAAAAAGATGTAAAAAACAGAAAAATTAAATTGAAAAAAAAGGAAAAAACTGATATCTCGGGGATAGGTGAGCATGGACTCGAAATTTCCCTCGCCCCCTATAGCCATCATACTTGGAGTATGCATAGTTGTTGAAATGAATTGCTGATTATAGTAATAGCACGAATATTTGTCATACCTGCTTAAAGTGATATTTTTTGCTTTTTTTAAGACGATAATATACGGTATTCTATATATTCTGGAGATCCCGACAGTTACTTTACGATCAATGCAGAAACAGGTACTATCAGAACCAACGCTCCATTGGACCATGAAATTCACCGCTATGTTCTCTTGAATGTTGCTGCCACTTTTGGAGAACCTCCTTCTTTCGGGCACACTCAGGTTAGTCCATTTCCTGGTTAAGAAGATTTAAGGGGTTTGACGGCCCTAAAAGAGAAGCATTCCTTACTTTAGCACTTTATAACATTTATTGATTTTCTATGACTTTAACGTTTCCTCTTCCTGCGTCGAAAACGTTTAACCCATTTCCTTACTATTGTGTTGAATTGTTTTAGATGCATATTAAGACGATTGTGTTTTCTAAAAGAGAGTAAACGCTTACCATAATTCACTTCTGTAGATTAGAAACGTTATTTTTGTTTTGAATCTATGTTATAACTGCTAATTTTCAGTTAATATGTCCCTAAATTCACGTTCTTAAATCCGCGTTCTTTTTTCCTAAATCTGTGTTCTTTGTTCCTAAATCTGCGTTCTTTGTTCCTAAATCCGCGTTCTTTGTTCCTAAATTTGCAGCGCTAGGTATGATTAAATTTCTTTTTTTTTTCGGTAGTGTTTTATCGAGGTTTCTAGATGATTGTTGAATCTTCTTTTGAAAGAGTCAATAGAGACACTTTTTGTGGTAACTTCCTCAGGAAGATCATCCTTGACCGAGGTGCTACTTCGGATGAGGCTGCTCTTCAAGTACTTTGTTCTCGGCTTACCAGCCTCAAGATAATTGGACCGAGCTGTGTGCTTTCGTTTTGGTTGGACAATTAGGGGCACAAGACGAGAAAGCCCTAGAGAAGGAGGTGAATTTAGGTAATTGTAGAAAACAGTCATCGACGCTACATCAAACCTCTCATTAACAGACTGGAGAGGCTCATGGGGATATTTGGACCGAGCTGTGAGCTTTCGTGTCTGTCTTGTTGGTTGGACAGTTAGGGGCACAATACGAGCAAGATCTAGAGAAGGAGGTGAATTTAGGTGATTGTAGAAAACAGTCATCGACGCTACATCAAACCTCTCATTAACAGACTGGAGAGGCTCATGGGGATATTTGGACCGAGCTGTGTGCTTTCGTGTCTGTCTTGTTGGTTGGACAGTTAGGGGCACAATACGAGCAAGATCTAGAGAAGGAGGTGAATTTAGGTGATTGTAGAAAACAGTCATCGACGCTACATCAAACCTCTCATTAACAGACTGGAGAGGCTCATGGGGATATTTGGACCGAGCTGTGAGCTTTCGTGTCTGTCTTGTTGGTTGGACAGTTAGGGGCACAATACGAGCAAGATCTAGAGAAGGAGGTGAATTTAGGTGATTGTAGAAAACAGTCATCGACGCTACATCAAACCTCTCATTAACAGACTGAAGAGGCTCATGGGGATATTTGGACCGAGCTGTGTGCTTTCGTGTCTGTCTTGTTGGTTGGACAGTTAGGGGCACAAGACGAGAAAGATCTATAGAAGGAGGTGAATTTAGGTGATTGTAGAAAACAGTCATCAACTGTTTACCCTTAACATCTCCACGCGTAAGAATGGGTCAACAATGAGAAAGTTAAAACAAATAAAAAAATTGTTTAGGAATTCTGGCAAATCACCCAAGTGTACAATTTCCCCTCAAAATTTCATCCCTGGAAACCTCCTTCCCCATGGAATGTTCTCCCTGCGGAAAATACGTGCATTGTTCTTCGGAATGGCCAAATTTTTCTTGTGGGTTTTCAACATAGCATGGTTCGTCAAATCATTATTTCCCTTACGGTAGCTCAGTTCAGCATTACATCATTAGCAAATTACCGAATCACACTTGGTTTATTTATGAGCCAGTGTTTGAACATGTCTTCAGTTTCCCGGGATTGTAAGTATTTCTGAAAATATTTGTCACTTTCACCAAAATTTTTCTTTTTCGAACTGCTAGACACGAGAGAGCCGTTTGCAAACAAGCAGTCGCTATCACCGTACAAAGAAATTTCTAGTTCATCATAACTGCCCTTCATGAAAATAATTTAAGGCTGAGATTTGTATCTTTTTTATATAAGGCTAAAGCTTAGCCTTTGTTTGAAACTGAAAGATCAGACAGTTCATGGTATCGAACTGTAGTAAGGAGCGACCAGGCTCAATAGTAACCAAAACTCTAAAAAACGGAATTTTGATACCAGTAGGCTATATACGTCATAAGAATTTGATTTTGATTTTGATTTTAAATATATAAGTCTCATCAAATTTAATGTTCCCCATTAAAAGTTAAGAGCCTGAAAAAATGTGTCATATTTTCGAAAAAAGAGGGAAACCCCCCTAAAGTCATATAATCTTAGTGAAAATCACACCATCAAATTCAGCGTATCAGAGAACCCTACTGTAGAGGTTTCAAGCTCCTATCTCCAACTATTTAAATAATAAAAAATAAAAAATAAATTACTGCAAGTAAAGAGCGACATTAAAACATAAAATGAACAGAAATTATTCTGTATATGAAAGGGGTTGTCTCCTCCTCAACGCCTCACTGTCTACACTAAAGTTTGACTTTGCGTCACAACTCCGCTTTTTAAAGAAATAAAGAACTTTAGCGTAAAGAGCGATGCATTGAGGAGGAGACAACCCCTTGCATATACGGAATAATTTCTGTTCGTTTTAATTTTTAATTTCGCTCCTTACTTGTAATTAAAAAATTTTTTTTTATTTAATTTCTGAACGCTTTTTAATTAATGCATGTTTTGATTTTGACTGACCACACATGAATAATTAAAACGAAATTTGTACCTTAATTTTTTTTGGCTAAATGACCTTCATATATTTTGGTTTGGACAATTTTGATAAAAAAGGGGTGTTGGAGCCTAGTTGCCCTCCAATTTTTGGTAACTTAAAAAGGTAACTAACCTTTTAGTTTTTTTACGAACGTTTTTATTAGTAATAAATATACATAAATTACAAATTAATTTACGTAACGAATTTGTATATTTGTGTGTTTTTGTTACATATATGAGCGGGTTTGCCCCCCGTCTGTACCTTGCTCTTTACACTAAAGCTTAAATTTTGTCCCAATTCTTTAAGAATGACAAAGGCCGTAGAATAAATAGTTGGAATTACTAGAAGTACTTTAACGTAAAGAGCTAGGTATTTAGGAGGAGATGAAGACCTTATATTCGTAACAATATCTGTTCTTTTTAAGTTTTAATGCTGCTCCTTACTTTCAGTTGAAAAACTTGTTCATATTTATTTTTTATTGTTTTTGTTTAAATAATACTAGAAAATCCTGAGCCCCCTTCATGGAATTTCTCTACCACCTTGACAAATTCCTCCGAGTAAATATTCTTCCACGTAGCTTCCTCCCCTCAACCCCCCCCCAACAACAAAAAATCCCCCTGAAAACGTCTTTACACTTCCTAATAACCATTACTGTATGTAAACACTGGTTAAAGTTTGTAACTTGTAGCCCCTCCCTGGGAACTCCGGGGGAGTAAGTCGTCACCAAAGACATCTTATTATGTTTTTCGACTACGCTTAACAAAATGGCTAACTCAAAATTTTGATCCATTGACTTTTGGGGAAAAATGAGCGTGGCAGGGGGCCTAGCTGACCTCCATTTTTTTGGTCACTTGGAAAGGACACTGAAACTTTTAATTTCCATTAGAATGAGCCCTCTCACGACATTCTAGGACCACTGTCACCCCTACCGTCGTTGCTATCACCCCTGGGAAAAGAAGAAAAAATAAACAAACAAATAAACACGCACCCGTGATCGAACTTTTGGCAAAAGATATGAAGTTCCACATTTTTCTAGATAGGAGCTTGAAATCTCTACAGTGGGGTTTTTTGTTACGCTGAATGCTATGACAAGATTCTATGACTTTTAGGGGGTCTCTCCTAAAAGTCATCTATTTTCCAAAATAAGGCAAATTTTCTCAGGCTCGTATCTTTTCATGGATTAAATAAAAAAAACTAGTTTTTTTAACTGAAAGTAAGGAGCGACATTAAAACTTAAAACGAACAGAAATTACTCCGTATATGAAATGGGTTGTCCCCTCCGCAGTCCCTCGCTCTTTACGCTAAAGTTTGACTCTTTGCCACAATTCTACTTTTTAAAACAATTAAAAACTTTAGCGTAAAGAGCGAGGGACTGCGGAGGGGACAACCCATTTCATATACGGAGTAATTTCTGTTTGTTTTAAGTTTTAATGTCGCTCCTTACTTTCAGTTAAAAAAACTAGTTTTTTTTATTTAATTTCTGAACGTTTTTGAATTAATGCATGTTTGATTTTGGCTCTCCGCACATAAATCATTGAAATGAAATTAGTATATTAATTTTTTTTTTGGCTAAATGGCTTTCTCTTAGTTTTGATCAGACGATTTTGAGAAATAAGGGGTGGGGAAGGAGGCCTAGCTGCTCTCCAATTTTTCGGTTACTTAAAAAGGCTACTAAAAGTTTTAATATTAAACGAACGTTTTTATTAGTAAAAAATATACGTAACTTAAGAATTAACTTACATAACAAACTTTTATATTCTTATATTTTTATTATGTGTACGAGGGGGTTTGTACCCTCGTTAATACCTCGCTCTTTACACTAAATCGTAAGTTTTGTCCCAATTCTTTAAGAATGACCCCTGAATCAAAAAGGCCGTAGAATAAATAGTTGAAATCACTAAAAATATTTTAGCATAAAGAGCGAGGTATTTATCTCCTCCTAAATACCTCGCTCTTTATGCTAAAGTATTTTTAGAACCCCTAATATTCGTAATAATCTCTGTTCGTTTTAAATTTCAATGCTATTCCTTACTTTCATTTGAAAAAACGTTTTCATATATTTTTTTTCATTGTTTTTTTTTATAGTAATGCTAGAAAATCCTGCGCCCTTTTCATTGAATTTTTCTTCCCCCATTACATATTCCTCAAAAGAAAGATCCTCCCACAAAGCCCTCTCCCATCAACCCCACCCCCAAACCAAAAAATCCCCATGAAAACGTATGTACACTTCCCAATAACCATTACTATATGTAAACACTGGTCAAAGTTTGTAACTTGCAGTTCCCTCAGGGATTGTGGGGGAGTAAGTCATTCCCAAAGACATAGTTATTATGGTTTTCGACTATGCTGAACAAAATGGCTATCTTAAAATTTTAATCTGTTGACTTTTGGAAAAAAATGAGCATGGGAGGGGGCCTATTTACCTTCCAATTTTTTGGTCACTTAAAAAGGGCACTAGAACTTTTCATTTCCGTTAGAATGAGCCCTCTCGCGACATCTAGGACCACTTGGTCGATAAGATGACCCCTGGGAAAAAAAAACAAAAAAAAAAAACAAACAAACAAATAAACACGCACAAAATTCCACATTTTTTAGATAGGAGCTTGAAATTTTCGCTATAGAGTTCTCTGATATACCGAATGCGATAGTGTGATTTTCGTTAAGATTCTATGACTTTTAGGGGATGTTTCCCCCCTTTTTCCAAAATAGGGCAAATTTTCTCAGGCTCGTAACTTTTGATGACAAAGAGTAAATTAATTGAAACTTATATATTTAGAATCAGCGTAAAAATTCGATTCTTTTGATGTATCTTTTAGCATCAAAATTCCGTTTTTTAGAGTTTCGTTTACTATTGAGCCGGGTCGCCCCTTACTACAGTTCCTTACCACGAACTGTTTGAAAAGAAAATAATTCGGTATTTCGGGGCTTCTGACATTATTACTCCTTTGCGGAAGTTAGGCTGAAAATTGAAAAAGGATTATATTTTTTCTCTGGGCCCCTTCCACCTCTTAGTTCGTTTATTTTCCCGTTAGTTTTCACCTGTTTTTGCTTTATAGTTGTGTTATCTCTTAGCAGTTCTTTCGTTAGTTGAGTTATGGCTGTGGTATATATGTTTTATCGCTCGTATAGTTGTGTTATTTTCAAATTATACTCCATAATAGAGAGGCTCCGAACACCCAGCATTGTATATTAAGCTCTTAATTTGACGTTTTTTTTTCTAACGTGACCAGATTCGTCCTGCGACCTTTTCATTGAATTTTTTCCCCCATGGCATATTTCTCCAAGGAAAGATCCTCCCACATAGCCCCCTCCCTCAACCCTACCCCCAAAACCAAAAAAATCCCCCTGAAAACGGCTGTACACTTCCCAATAACCATTATTATATGTAAACACTGGTTGAAGTTTGTAACTTGCAACCCCTCCCCCAGGGACTGTGGGGGAATAAGTCATCCCCAAAAACATATTTATTATGATTTTCGACTATGCTAAACAAAATGACTATCTCAAAATTTTGATCCGTTGACTTTGGGAAAAAAATTAGCGTGGGAGGGGGCCTAGATGCCCTCCAATTTTTTTGGTCACTTAAAAAGGGCACTAGAACTTTTCATTTACGTTAGAATGAGCCCTCTTGTGACATTCTAGGACCACTTGGTCGATACGATGACCCCTGGGAAAAAAAAAAAAAAAAAAAAAAAAAAAAAAACAAATAAACACGCACCCGTGATTTGTCTTCTGGCAAAAAATGCAAAATTCCAGTTTTTTGTAGATAGGAGCTTGAAACTTCTACAGTAGGGTTCTCTGATACGCTGAATCTGATGGTGTCATTTTCGTTAAGATCCTACAATTTTTAGGGGGCGTTTCCCCCTATTTTCCTACATAAGGCAAATTTTCTCAGGCTCGTAACTTTTGATGGCTAAGACTAAACTTGATGAAACTTATATATTTAAAATCAGCATTAAAATGCGATTCTTTTGATGTAGATATTGATATCAAAATTCAATTTTTTAGAGTTTTGGTTACTATTGAGCCGGATCGCTCCTTACTACAGTTCGTTACCACGAACTGTTTGATAAGGCTAAATTTGATTCTTTTAATGTATCTATTAGCATTGAAATTCAGTTTTTTAGACTTTTGTTTACTATTGAGCCATCGCTCTTTACTACAGATCACTACAACGAACTGTTTGAAAATATAGAATTTTGTATTTTTGACAGAGGAAAGATTACGGATGCATGTTTATTTTAATTTTTTTCCCAGGGATGATCGTATCGACCCAGTGGTCCTAGAATATCGTAAGAGGGCTAATTCTAACTGAAATTAAGAGTTTTAGTGCCTTTTTAAGTGAACAAAAAATTGGAGGGTAACTAGGCCCCATCACACACTCATTTTTACCATTTTGCCATTATGTTCAGCATAGTCAAAATATCTAATAACTATCTCTTTGAGGACCACTTAATCCCCGGGAGTCCCCAGCAGAAAGGCTGCAAGTTATGAGCTTTGTCAATGTTTACATATCGTGTTGGTTATTGGGAAGCACACTTGCGTTTTCAGGGGAGATTTTTCGGGTGGTGGTGGGGGAGACCGGGAATAGGGAGTTACGTGAGAGGATCTTTCCACAGAGGAATTTACCATGGGTGAAGTAAATTTCCATGAAGAGCGCGCTGGATTTTCCAGTATTATTTAAAAAAAGGAGTTCGCTACGTAAGTTAATTTGTATGTTACATATATTTATTACTAATAAAAAGGTTCGTTAATAAAATTAAAAGGTCTAGTGGTCTTTTCAAGAAACAAAAATTCGGAAGGCCACTATGCCCCCTTCCCCATCCCTTTTTTTTATCAAAATTGTTATTTTGAAATTAGACAAAATTTAGACAAAAAGTTAAATTAATATGTAAATTTTGTTTTAATCATTCATCTACGGCTAGCCAAAATCAAACCCTTTATTAATTAAAAAGCGATCAGAAATTAAAAAAAAAACTTTTTTTAACTTTAAGTAAGGAGCGACATTAGAACTTAAAACGAACAGAAATTATTTCATATATGAATGGGACTATCCTTCCTCAATGCCCCGCTCTTACGCTAAATTTTGACTTTCTCAAAACTCTACTTTTTTAAACAATAAAAAAAAATTTAAGAAAAAAAATTAATAATATTCAAAAACAAAAAAAATTGTTTTTGGATTCTAGATAGGTAAATTAAATAGCGTAGACAAAATTCAACCTATAGGCAAGGTGTAAAATTAAAGTTTAAACCAAACAGGTGATAAATTAGAAAAGTAAATTTAAACTTAGGCTAAATTAAAAATGAAATTTTGACGACAATTGACACATTATTGGTTTTTCCTGTTCATTCTAATTACCCCTCCCCCTCCCTTGAAAATCCCCCATGAAAAAAAACGGAAAAAAAACCTCCGAACATTTTTTTTCAAGTATCAAACAGTTCGTGGTAACGATCCGGCTCAATGGTAACCAAAACTGTAAAAAATTGAATTTTGATATCAATAGCTACATCAAAAGAATCGCATTTTAATGCTGATTTTAAATATATAAGTTTCATCAAGTTTAGTCTTACCCATCAAAAGTTACGAGCCTGAGAAAATTTGCCTTATTTAGGAAAATAGGGGGAAACACCCCCTAAAAGTCGTAGGATCTTAACGAAAATGACACCATCAGATTCAGCGTCTCAGAGAACCCTACTGTAGAAGTTTCAAGCTCCTATTTACAAAAATGTGGAATTTTGTATTTTTTGCCAGAAGACAAATCACGGGTGCGTGTTTATTTGTTTGTTTTTTTTTTTTTTTTTTTTTTTTTTTTTTTTTTTTTTCCAGGGGTCATTGTATCGACCAAGTGGTCCTAAAATGTCGCAAGAGGGCTCACTCTAACGGAAATGAAAAGTTCTAGTGCCCTTTTTAAGTGACCAAAAAAATTGGAGGGCATCTAGGCCCCCTCCCACGCTCATTTTTTCCTAAGGTCAACGGATCAAAATTTTGAGATAGCCATTTTGTTCAACATAGTCAAAAACCATAAAAACTATGTCTTTGGGCTGACTTACTCCCCCACTGTCCCTGGGGGAGGGGCTACAAGTTACAAAATTTGACCAGTCCTTACATATAGTAATGGTTATTGGGAAGTGTGTAGGCGTTTTCAGTAGGATTTTTCGGTCGGGGGGAGGGGTTGAGAATAAGGGGATAGGCTGGGGGAGCTTTCCAAGGAGGAATTTGTCATGGTAGAAGAAAATTTCCATGAAGGGAGCGCAGGATTTACTAGCATTATTAAAAAAAACAATGAAAAAAGAAATATGAAAAAGTTTTTTCAGCTGGAAGTAAAGAGCAGCATTAAAACTTAAAACGAACGGAAATTATTACCCATATGAGGAGCTCACCTCCTCCTAATACCCCGATCTTTACGCTAAAGTATTTTTAGTAATTTAACTATTTATTTTACGGCTTTGGTGATTCAGGAGTCATTCTTAATGAATTGGGACAAAATCTAAGCTTTAGTGTAAAGAGCGAGGTACTGACGAGGGGGCGAACCCCCTCATATATGTAATAAAAACATGAGAATACAAAACTTCTTTACGTAAGCTAATTTATAAGTTACGTATATCTTTTACTAAAAAAAAGATTCGTAAAAAATTAAAAGTTCTAGTTGCCCTTATCTTAATTAACCAAAAAATCGGAGGGCAACTAGGCTTCCTCCCCCGCTCTTTTTTCTCAAAATCATTCAATCAAAATTATGAGAAAGTCATTTAGCAAAAAAAAAAAATAATAAATATGCAAATTTCGTTTTAATTATTCCTCTGCGGAGAGCCAAAATCAAAACATGCATTGATGGAAAAACTTTCAGAAATTAAATTAAAAAAAACAAGTTTTTTTTAACTGAAAGTAAGGAGCAAAATTAAAACTTAAAACGAAAAGAAATTACTTCGTATATGAAAGGGGCTGCTTCCTCACCAACATCCCGCTCTTTACGCTAAAGTTTTTTACTGTTTTAAAAAGAAGAGTTGAGAGAAAGAGTCAAACTTTAGCGTCAAGAGCGGGATGTTGGTGAGGAAGCAGCCCCTTTCATATACGAAGTAATTTCTGTTCGTTTTAAGTTTTAATTTTACTCCTTACTTTCAGTTGAAAAAAGCTTGTTTTTTTTTTTATTTAATCTTTGTAAAAGGTGGAAACACTCCTAATGGAATCGATATTGAAGAATGTTAAACAATCCAGTTTACGATGCACGAGAGCCACATAGCAGAGGTTTTCTGGCCTCAAGGTAAAAAAGAACGAACTTTTATATTTATTTCGAAAAGGATGGTTACGGATGTGTGTTTTTTCACCTGGATTTTGTCATCAAGAATGACTGTACCAAATCAGTGGTCCTAGATATCTTAAAGGCTTCATTTGAACTGAAGTTCGAAGTTGTAGCGCCGCTCTTCATTAATTAAAGGGATTGTGTTACAGCAACCAACCCAATTCTAGTATTTGTACCACAAAACATTTTTCTAGCTCAAACAAGGCCAAAATACAATCGTACTAAACTTTTGTTTTTTTTTAAGGTTTTTGATTGTTGTAATCCCTTGTCAAAATATCGAATCATTATTTGTAAGAATTGCAAATTTTCGGTTTTTGGACCTTTCTGCTGACATTATATAACTGGTTTCGTTCAAAACTGTAAGCTTAATCACGTAGCGAATGGATTTATCTAAAAAAAAAAACTAATTTAAAAATGTTTAGGCATTTTTCTAGTTTGAATTTAAACACTAAAATTATTGCCCTGGCACCCCAAATATTACTTTGAAGTAATATTTTAAAAACATATAATAAATACATCTTAAGTGTTATCTTAAGAAAGTGTTTTCGGTATATTTCCTAACAGCGGTAGTTTATATTTGAAGAAAGTCCTAGACCTTGAAACCTGGGATAAATTTGTGTTTACAGTAATTGCAATGGATAATGGCTCCCCGACTGGTAGTGCATCTGCTAGTGTCATTGTTCAAGTCTTAGACATGAACGACAATGAACCAATATTTTCTAAGCCCCATTATGAGTTTACTGTAGAGGAAAATACAGACAGGGGGACCCTTGTGGGACAAGTAATTGCAGCTGATTATGATATGGATATGAATGCTGATATCAGATATAGCCTAGAAAATGCAAATGGAACATTTCAGATTAATCCAACAACAGGTAAGTTTTAACTCATTTTCTTTACTTAATGTGGTAGCTCCTTTTTCTTACCAACACAATAGTAGAACCGTGTATCGAAAAACTAAGCTGTATTCAAAGTTTCAAGAGAACCGACTTCCACTTTTTTGTGTATTTTTGGTTTTCCTCACTTGGCGAAATAATAATATTTAGGTTTGATTTTGAATCATGCTAAGAAAACAATAATTGCTTAATAATATGCAGAATAATTGTATTTAACGGGTTTTTACTGCAGCTCCACTATAACTTACACCCTATACCCCCCCCCCCTAATTTTCAAAAATATATAGTTCAAATTATATGTTTCCCATGTATTTTGCCAATGCGTCTCTTTTGTTTCAGCTCGTGCAACCGTAAATTGAATCAACTGTGACGAAACAAGAACCGGAAAAATAAGAGTGATGGATGACCCAAAAAGTGAAGTTAGATAAGTCCTAATGAAAAATAACAAAACAAGATGATAAAATAATACTTTAGAAACAAAATCATGGAAACCAAACCTACCCTCTCCGTAATTTGCAAATATATAGCTCAAATTATACAAAGGACTGAGAAGGTCCTTTGTATAATTTTCATCAAAATGATTGGCCGTCTCGGGTCTTCTTAATTCATTCTGTCTAACCCCAGTACATTGCATCACCCATCGCTTCTTCTTGTAGCAACGAAAACGGTTTTCTGGGATGTACCGTAAGCGTAATTCCTGAATGTTTCTAATAACCGACATGTAGCCTACCCTTTTTTATATTTTTGTTAAAAATGCCTTTTTTTGAGTTTTCATAAAAAAAATACCTCCCTTTAGACTTCGAGAAATAAATTTTACCCCCCCCCCTACATTTTTGGGAATTAACGCCAAGGCGAGTTGTGTATTTTAATCAGGTATATTTTATTCTTGTATTTGGGTGCTTATCATATTTCTCTGTACTAATGACTTGCTGATTCATCTCATTGCTCTATCAGCTATAATCGGCATTTATTATCTGTCTATAAGCCGTATTTAAAGTACCACATTTCTCTGAACATTACATAACTCTACTTGTTTTGTCATAGTAAAATGAACGTTGTTCAAATGAAAGGAAACGTAAATTCTTTCACTGAAGTCTTTCAAATGGTTTTGTCAAACCTGCTTCAGATCTGGTGCTTGCTTTTATTAGGATCAAGCTGCTGACTAGAAAAAAAAGATTCGATTAAACAAATAAATACTAATGATCAAAGTGTTTATTCGTGTCCACAACCTTTAAATCCACAATAATGTTGGTGCCACTTTAATTGCATGAATGGGAGAGGGAGTGGGGGGCAATGGTAACCTTTCGTTGGCCTAGGACATTTTATCCCCGTTTTGCGTTTTAATCTCAATTTTACTTATTTAATTTCAGAATTGTTAATATGATATTTTTTTTTCGTTTCTCACATTAATAAGAGGACTATCCTTCGATAAATAAGTCATTTTTGCTTTATTGGAAACTCAAAACCTTACAAGGAGCGACTTCAAAACTTAAAACGAACAGAAATTATTCCGTATATGAAAGGGGCTGTCCCTCCTCAACGTACCGCTCTTTACGCTGAATTTTTTTTTTCGTTTTAAAATGTAGAGTTGTAAGAAATAGTCAAACTTTAGCGTAGAGTGGTGAGTTGAGGAGGAAACAGCCTATTTCATATACGGAATAATTTCTGTTTGTTTTAAGTCTAAATGTCGCTGAATACTTTCAGTAAAAAAAAAAACAACTTTTTTTTAACTTCTGAACGTTTTTGAATTAATGTAGATTTTGATTTTGGCTCACCGTAAATGAATAATTCAAACGAAATTTGCATATTAATTTACTTTTTGTGGCTAAATCAATTGGTATCAATTGGACGATTTTGAGAAAAAAGGGACGGGAGAGGAGGCATGGTTGCCCTCCAATGTTTTGTTACTTAAAAAAGCCACTAGAACTTTTGATTTTATTTACGAACGTTTTTATTAGCAATAAATATACATAACTTACAAATTAACAATTCTTTAAGAATGACCCCTGAATCACAAACGCGGTTTTATTGGAATAAATAGCTCTTTTGAAATTAGAGAATTATTGAAATTATTGAGGAGGGAACGAACCCCCTCATATACGTAATAATTAAGTCTTGTGGGTTTTCAACACAGCATGGTTCGTCAAATCATTATTTCCCTTACGGTAGCTCAGTTCAGCATTACATCATTAGCAAATTACCGATTCACACTTGGTTTAATTATGAGCCAGTCTTTGAATATGTCTTCAGTTTCCCGGGATTGTAAGTACTTCTGAAAATATTTGTCACTTTCACCAAAATTTTTCTTTTTCGAACTGCTAGACACGAGAGAGCCGTTTGCAAACAAGCAGTCGCTATCACCGTACAAAGAAATTTCTAGTTCATCATAACTGCCCTTCATGGAAATAATTTAAGGCTGAGATTTGTATCTTTTTATATAAGGCTAAAGCTTAGCCTTTGTTTGAAACTGAAAGATCAGACAGTTGACGGTAACGAACTGTAGTAAGGAGCGACCAGGCTCAATAGTAACCAAAACTCTAAAAAACGGAATTTTGATACCAGTAGGCTATATACATCATAAGAATTGGATTTTTATTTTGATTTTAAATATATAAGTTTCATCAAAAGTTCCCATCAAAAGTTAAGAGCCTGAAAAAATGTGTCATATTTTCGAAAAAAGAGGGAACCCCCCCTAAAGTCATATAATCTTAGTGAAAATCACACCATCAAATTCAGCGTATCAGAGAACCCTACTGTAGAGGTTTCAAGCTCCTATCTCCAACTATTTAAAAAATAAAAAATAAAAAATAAATTACTGCAAGTAAGGAGCGACATTAAAACATAAAATGAACAGAAATTATTCCGTATATGAAACGGGTTGTCTCCTCCTCAACGCCTCACTCTCTACGCTAAAGTTTGACTTTGCGTCACAAGTCTGCTTTTTAAAGAAATAAAGAACTTTAGCGCAAAGAGCGATGCGTTTAGGAGGAGACAACCCCTTGCATATACGGAATAATTTCTGTTCGTTTTAATTTTTAATTTCGCTCCTTACTTGCAATTAAAAAATATATTTTTTTATTTGATTTCTGAACGCTTTTTAATTAATGCATGTTTTGATTTTGACTGACCACACATGAATAATTAAAACGAAATTTGCACCTTAATTTTTTTTTTGGCTAAATGACTTTCATATATTTTAGTTCGGACGATTTTGATAAAAAAAAGGGTCGTTGGAGCCTAGTTGCCCTCCAATTTTTGGTACCTTAAAAAGGTAACTAACTTTTTAGTTTTTTTACGAACGTTTTTATTAGTAATAAATATACATAAATTACAAATTAATTTACGTAACAAATTTGTATATTTGTGTGTTTTTATTACATATATGAGCGGGCTTGCCCCCCGTCTGTACCTTGCTCTTTACACTAAAGCTTAAATTTTGTCCCAATTCTTTAAGAATGACAAAGGCCGTAGAATAAATAGTTGAAATTACGAAAAGTACTTCAGCGTAAAGAGCTAGGTATTTAGGAGGGGATGAAGCCCTTATATTCGTAACAATTTCTAATCTTTTTAAGTTTTAATGCTGCTCCTTACTTTCAGTTGAAAAACTTTTTCATATTTATTTTTTATTGTTTTTGTTTAAATAATACTAGAAAATCCTGAGCCCCCTTCATGGAATTTCTCTACCACCTTGACACATTCCTCCGAGTAAAGATCCTTCCACATAGCTTCCTCCCCTCAACCCCCCCCCCCCCAACAACAAAAAATCCTCCTGAAAACGTCTGTACACTTCCCAGTAACCATTACTGTATGTAAACACTGGTGAAAGTTTGTAACTTGTAGCCCCTCCCTGGGAACTCTGGGGGAGTAAGTCGTCACCAAAGACATCTTATTATGTTTTTCGACTATGCTTAACAAAACGGCTAACTCAAAATTTTGATCCATTGACTTTTGGGGAAAAATGAGCGTGGCAGGGGGCCTAGCTGACCTCCGATTTTTTGGTCACTCAGAAAGGGCACTAAAACTTTTCATTTCCATTAGAATGAGCCCTCTCACGACATTCTAGGACCACTGTCACCCCTACCGTCGATGCGATCACCCATGGGAAATGAAGAAAAAACAAACAAACAAATAAATACGGACCCTTGATCGAACTTTTGGCAAAAGATATGAAGTTCCACGTTTTTGTAGATAGGAGCTTGAAATCTCTACAGTGGGGTTTTCTGTTACGCCGAATGCGATGGTGTGATTTTCTTCAAGATTCTATGACTTTTAGGGGTCTCTCCTAAAAGTCATCTATTTTCCAAAATAAGGCAAATTTTCTCAGGCTCGTATCTTTTCATGGTTAAGGCTAAATTTGATTCTTTTAATGTATCTATTAGCATTGAAATTCAGTTTTTTAGACTTTCGTTTACTATTGAGCCATCGCTCTTTACTGCAGATCACTACAACGAACTGTTTGAAAATATAGAATTTTGTATTTTTGACAGAGGAAAGATTACGGATGCATGTTATTTTAATTTTTTTCCCAGGGATGATCGTATCGACCCAGTGGTCCTAGAATATCGTAAGAAGGCTAATTCTAACTGAAATTAAGAGTTTTAGTGCCTTTTTAAGTGAACAAAAAATTGGAGGGTAACTAGGCCCCATCACACACTCATTTTTACCATTTTGCCATTATGTTCAGCATAGTCAAAATGTCTAATAACTATCTCTTTGAGGACCACTTAATCCCCGGGAGTCCCCAGCAGAAAGGCTGCAAGTTATGAGCTTTGTCAATGTTTACATATCGTGTTGGTTATTGGGAAGCACACTTGCGTTTTCAGGGGAGATTTTTCGGGTGGTGGTGGGGGAGACCGGGAATAGGGAGTTACGTGAGAGGATCTTTGCACAGAGGAATTTACCATGGGTGAAGTAAATTTCCAAGAAGAGCGCGCTGGATTTTCCAGTATTATTTAAAAAAAGGAGAAATTAAACAAATAATTAGAACAAGAAACAAATTAGAAACAAAAAATTTGGATGGCCATTATGCCCCCTTCCCCACCCCCTTTTTCTCAAAATTGTTATTTTGAAATTAGACAAAATTTAGACAAAAAGTTAAATTAATATGTAAATTTTGTTTTAACTATTCATGTACGGCTAGCCAAAATCAAAACCTGTATTAATTAAAAAACGATCAGAAATTAAATAAAAAAACTTTTTTTTAACTTTAAATAAGGAGCGACATTAGAACTTAAAACGAACAGAAATTATTTCGTATATGAATGGGACTATCCTTCCTCAATGCCCCACTCTTACGCTAAATTTTGACTTTCTCACAACTCTACTTTTTTAAACAATAAAAAAAACTTTAGCGTAAAGAGCGGGGCGTTGAGTAGGGGACAGCCCCTTTCATATACGGAATCATTTCTTTCGTTTTAAGTTTTAAGGACACTCCTTACTTTCGGTTAAAAAAAACTTGTTGTTTAATTTTATTGCTACAGGAAACAAAATCATCCGCATGAAAATTTTCCATTACAGTGAATATAACCAGTGACTTTCAGCTAGAAATTAAAAAAGAAAACTAACACTTAACCGAGAAAATATTATAGCTCTTTTATAGTGAAGACAGGACAACTGTCAATGCCAGTAGCAATTTTTATCAAATCATTAATCTCAGTAATTCATTAATAATATTCAAAAACAAAAAATTTTGTTTTTGGATTCTAGATAGGTAAGTTAAATAGCGTACACAAAATTTAACCTATAGGCAAGGTGTAACATTAAAGTTTAAACCAAACAGGAGATAAATTAGAGAAGTAAATTTAAACTTAGGCTAAATTAAAAATGAAATTTTGACGACAATTGACACATTATTCGTTTTTCCTGTTCATTCTAATGACCCCCTCCTCCCTGGAAAATCCCCCATGAAAAAAAAACGGAAAAAACCTCGGAACAATTTTTTTCAAGTATTAAGTACTAGAATTATGTTAATGCAGTGTTTCATTTAAGTGTTTTATGATGATCGTTATTGTGGTGTGTTCATGACTGTATATTTGGCTTTAAAATACACTATCTATCCATCTATCTATCTATTTATCATACACTTTTTTTATTGTTTGTTTCTAGTTTCTACTATGCTTTCCTTACTTTTGGTTACCTGGTGCTTACTATATAGTCACCAAATAGCCTTCACCCCTCCCACCACCCCAGCGGCCTTCCATGTTCCATATATAGTACTTATTGCAGTCTCGTAATGACATTAAATAAAAAAAAAAAAAAAAATTATCTGAAAGTAAGGAGCAACATCAAAACTTAAAACGAATAGAAGTTACTTCGTATATGAAAGGGGTTGTTCCCTCTACAACCTCTCACTCTTTACACTAAAGTTTTTTAATTGTTTTAAAAAGTAGAGCTGTGAGAAAGAGTCAAACTTTAGGGTAAAGAGTGAGGCGTTGAGGAGGGAACAGCCCCTTTTTTATTCGGAGTAATTTCTGTTCGTTTTAAGTTTTAAAGTCGCTCCTTATGTTCAGTTAAAAAAACTTGTTTTTTTTAAACTTGTTTTTGAATTAATGAATGTTTTGATTTTGGCTCTCCGCACATGAATATTTAAAACGAAATTTGCATATTAATTTTTTTTTCGGCTAAATTGTTTTCTCATTGTTTGATCGCACATTTTTGAGAAAAAAAAGAAGCCGAGGAGGAGACTTAGTCACCCTCTATTTTTTGGTTCTTAAAAAGGTAACTAGAATTTTAAATTTTTTACGAACGTTTTTATTAGTAAAAAATATACGTAACTTAGGAATTAAATTATGTACCAAACTTTTATATTTCTATGTTTTTATTACGTTTATGAGGGGGTTTGCCCCTCGTCAATACCTCACTCTTTACACTAAAGATTAAATTTTGTTCCAATTCCTTAAGAATGACATATAGTAATGGTTATTGGGAAGTGTACAGACGTTTTCAGGGGGATTTTATTTTGTTTAGGGGTGGGGCTGATGAGAGGGGGCTATGTTGGAGGATCTTTCCTTGGAGGAGTCTGTCATGGGGAAGAAAAATTCAATGACAAAGGCGCAGGATTCTCTAGCATTACTATAAGAAAACAATGAAAAATAAACATGAAAACGTTTTTTTTCAAATGAAAGGAAGAAGTAGCATTGAAACTTAAAACTAACAGAGATTATCACGCATATGAGGGATTCTAAAAATACTTTAGCATAAAGAGCGAGGTATTTAGGAGAAGATAAATACCTTGCTCTTTATGCTAAAGTATTTTTAGTAATTCAACTATTTATTCTACGGCCTTTCTGATTCAGGGGTCATTCTTAAAGAATTGGGACAAAACTTACGATTTAGTGTAAAGAGCGAGGTATTAACGAGGGTACAAACCCCCTCGTATACATAATAAAAATATAAGGTTATGAAAGTTTGTTACGTAAGTTGATTCTCAAGTTACATATATTTTTTACTAATAAAAACGTTCGTTAAAAATTAAAAGTTATAGTTACCTTTTTAAGTAACCGAAAAATTGGAGGGCAACTAGGCCTCCTTCTCCACATCTTATTTCTCAAAATAGTCTGATCAAATCTAAGAGAAAGCCATTTAGCTAAAAAAAGAATTAATATACAAATTTCATTTTAATAATTTATGTGCGGAGAGCCAAAACCAAACATGCATTAATTCAAAAACGTTCAGAAATTAAATAAAAAAAAACTAATTTTTTTAGCTGAAAGTAAGGAGCGACATTAAAACTTAAAACGAACAGAAATTACTCCGTATATGAAATGATTTGTCCCCTCCGCAATCCCTCGCTCTTTCCGCTAAAGTTTGACTCTTTGCCACAATTCTACTTTTTAAAACAATTAAAAGTTTTAGCGTAAAGAGCGAGGGATTGCGGAGGGGACAAATCATTTCATATACGGAGTAATTTCTGTTCGTTTTAAGTTTTAATGTCGCTCCTTACTTTCAGCTAAAAAATTTAGTTTTTTTTTAATTTAATTTTCATTAAGATTATATTACTTTTAGGATGTGTTTCCCCCTTTTCTCAAAAATAAGGCAAACTTTCTGAGGCTCGTAACTTTTGATAGGTAAGATTAAACTTGATGAAACTTGTACATTTAAAATCAGCATAAAATCTAAATTTTTTGATGTATCTATTTGTATCAAAATCCGTTTTCTAGAGTTTTGGTAACTATTGAGCTGCATCGCTCCTTACTCACAGTTCGTTACCACGAACTGTTTGATTACCGATTAACACCTGTTTCTATTACTGCCACACGCTTTATTACAGCCAGAAGTGGTGACTTGAAGGGGCCCTACAGCTTTAGGAAAGTAATCCATTGGTATATGTGCTTTTAGATTAGATGATTTTATGAATGCTTTTAACACCCATACGTTGTGATTTGAAGGGACTATAGAGCTATAGGAAAGTAACTCCTGAATGTATGAGTCCTTAAATGTGCTTGAAGGTAAAATGATTTCTACCACAATGCACATTGGGCCCTGCGTTACCAACAAAGTGAACATTTTTTTAAAATTTTAAAACAAATTGTTTTTGACGATAGGTGATAAATTACGAATTATTCAAATAATTAAGAATATATTTATTTTGAGTTTGCATTGCTGTATGAGATTTGTTAATGTGTTTACTATTATTTAATATATATACTCTATGATACATAAAACTGATATCCGTAAAAGTTCATGTCAAATTTATTGAATTTAATCTGGATAATCCTATGGTAGAGGGATTTTGCACTACGTACGGGAACTAATTTACGTACGTTAACTACTATGCAGATTTATTTTAAATATTAAGTATAAGGAGGCCCCCACAAGAAAATCCCATCAGGCCCACACATATTCAATCATGAATGTTCAGAGGAAGGCTATACTTTTTTAAGCTGTTTGGTGCCATAGGTATTTGGCTAATTTTTTGCTTTGGACTTTTTTCTGGTTTTAAAGATATATTATAAATGTTTTAATAAGTCTTCACTTAACCAATTCAAATAAGCATGTTTGAGTTTCACTGTCCTCGGTACACTAAGTTAAAAACTAACATCTTGTTTTTGGCTAATTTTTTTTTTTTTTTAGTTTTAAAGCTAGATCATGGTGCTGTCTTCACTTAGCCAATTTAAATAAACAGGTTTGAGTTGTACTGTCCTTGGTACTCTAAGTTCAAAACTAATATTTCGTTTTTGGCTATTTTTGTGTTTTTGATTTTTTCTAGTTTTAAATATACGCTATAGTCTCTTCACTTAGCCAATTTAATTGGCAGGTTTTGGTTGCACTGTTCCTGATACTTAAATTTAAAAAATGGCATTTTGTTTTTGATAATTTCAGTATGTCTCAGCCTGACATATTTCCAAAAGTATAAGTCCGTATAAGCTTTTTTCAGTAGTTTTTTAGAACTAAAACCCCTGAAACTGCTAATTACTAGGATTACTCAAATGAAAATAATAAAAATGACAGCTAATGTAAAATTATAATTAAAAGAGATAGATTTACATATTTACAAACGACACCGAATAAAAATCACTTCAAGCACTATAAATATAAGTAGTAATGCATTGTCCCTTAAATGTTATGACATTTACCGAATGAGCTACATGTAAGTCATAAAAAAAGTACATACAAATATAAAAGCTTAAAAATAGCATTTTTTTTTGCTTACATGATACCAAATTTTTGGCAAAAATGCAGCTCGGTAATTTCTTGTCCTAAAATCGTCATATTAAGCAAAAAGATCCACATTCGTTTTGATTTTGCATACGATTTATTACATTTTTTATCTTCCTTTTTTATGGATATACTGAATCTATAATGCGCACCGTTTCCGTTTTTAAAGTTTCAACCCTAAAATTTATCTAAAAACCAAGGTTTCAAGGAAAAAACTACAAAAAGACATCAGAGCAGTTCCTTAAGATGATGAGTAAATCCTAATTTCCTTAGATAATTTATTGTTCAGTTTTGATATCAAAAGATCCTTTTACAAGTTTTGTGGGAGCCATGCCATTTCAGCAATACTTATTATAAAACCTTTATACCAGATGGCTTATACCATCAGAAAATTATTACGCAACGGAAACTTGACTAAGAGAATCTATGCCTAAACTTCCTGTTTATTTTTATATTTTTTAAGAAACAGTAGAATTTTTCTTACAATAGAAACGACTTTTAATAAATAAAAAAAGAAAAAAAGAAAGTAGATTAAGTATTGTGCAAAAAATATCAAAAAATTGTCAAAAAGTCAAAGATGTCTATTTTAATCTTGGAGAATTTCGAATGCCATTTATTATTATGTAATTTAGAAATAGAAGACACCTATATTTTGGGCAATGGTGTGTGATTCTCATAAAAGTAATATTGAAGAAGTCCCCAGAAGATGTAAAGGTATAAACTGAACGAAAAAAAGTAAGCAACAGAGTAGAAAATGAAATAAAAAGACAATTAAAAATTAAACAAAGAATAAAGTAAGGTAAAAATGCGGTAAACTGAATTAACTTGTTTATTGTTACACGTGACTGGTATAGACAATAGGCCATGGCATTGTGGGCCAGACAATAGACCAGGCCATGGCATGGCACATTAAAATTCTTTGATTTAAGGGACCGATATGAGGTAGCGTTTAGTGACTTACGAAATGTGTTGCGCTTAACTTGCCTAACAGATTTGAACACCATTAATGAAAACGTTAAGGTGCTTAGCCACCTCATACAGGCTTTGGGGTACCCCAGCATCTTTTTTGTATTTCCCTAAGAATACGCGAAACAGAAGCAGAAAAGAAAGATTGTCTTGGTGCAGACTATTGAGAAAGCGATTAGAAAAATCTCTGATACAGGGGTTGGCCACTAATTTATTCTCAGATTTCATTTTAAAAGTTTCAATGCAATTTGCTATTTTTTGGAAAATTTTAGTGTCTGTGTGCTCATTCATTTTATATCTGTGGAAAACTGAAGTTCTAAGGATCAAAAATTGTCCTTTTAACGGAACAACGAAAGAATAAAAGTATTCCCTCGTGCAGGGAGTCCTCCAGATTTTATACCTTCCTGTACATGTAGGGATATTTTTATATAATATATTTTTTTGCAGTTTAAGTTTAATCAATATTTTTTATGAAAGATTATTGAGGGAGTTGATCTCTTTCCTTTGTTTTAGATTATATTTCGCACAAGCTGGCTACAAGTCATACAGCCGAAATTTTGAAAATGATAATAAAAACAACCTTGACTGAATTTTTATGAGGTAATGAAGAAGAAACTATCAAAAAAATTTCATCTTTTACTGGATTAAATAAAAAAAACAAGTTTTTTTAACTGAAAGTAAGGAGCGACACTAAAACTTAAAACGACCAGAAATTACTTCGTATATGAAAGAGGCTGCTACCTCATCAACGCCCCGCTCTTTACGCTAAAGTTTGACTCTTTCTCTCAATTCTTCTTTTTAAAACAGTAAAAAACTATGTTTAAACACTGGTCAAAGTTTGTAACTTGTAGCCCTTTTCACGGGGACTCTGGGGAGTAAGTCGTCCCCAAAGACATAGTTATAAGGTTTTTCGACTATGCTGAATAAAATGGCTATCTCAGAATTTTGATCCGTTGACTTTGGTAAAATAATTAGCATGGGAGGGGGCCTAGGTGCCCTCCAATTTTTTTGGTCACTTAAAAAGGGCACTAGAACTTTTCATTTCCGTTAGAATGAGCACTCTTGAAACATTCTAGGACAACTGGGTCGATACGATCACCCCTGGAAAAAAAAAACAAAAAACAAATAAACACGCATCCGTGATCTGCTTTCTGGCAAAAAATACAAAATTCCACATTTTTGTAGATAGGAGCTTGAAACTTCTACAGGAGGGTTCTCTGATACGCTGAATCTGATGGTGTGATTTTCGTCAAGATTCTATGACTTCTAGGGGGCGTTTCCCCATATTTTCTAAAATAACGCAAATTTTCTCAGGCTCGTAACTTTTGATGGGTAAGACTAAACTTGATGAAACTTATATATTTAAAATCAGCATTAAAATGCGATTCTTTAAATGTAGGTATTGGTATCAAAATTCCATTTTTTAGAGTTTTGGTTACTATTGAGCCGGGTCGCTCCTTACTACAGTTCGTTACCACGAACTGTTTGATTTAGTCCGATCAATATTTTGTCGACGAATTTTTGAGTGAGTTAATTTCTTTCCTTTGTCTTACAATAACTATGATGGTTATGATTATACATAAACTATGATGCCCCCGCGCAATGACTTACAACAATTACCCCCAGACACTGGGGAGGGGGCGTTTATCGACCCCAGAGTTTTCGTTGTCTGATCTTCAAACTATTTTAAACAAAATGGCTATAACAAAATTTTGATCGGATGCATTTGGGAGAAAGGGCTTTGAGGGAGGTGGCTAGTTGTCATCTGATTACATTTGGCTCTTAACAAGGGCACTAGAATTCAAATTTACTTTCGAGTGAGTCCCCTCCAAAGTTTTTGTGACCATCTCTTCAATAAAATCTTATATACCCCCGGGTTTTGGAGGGATGCTTTATCCCTATTGTTTTTGTTTGTATGATGCTATGTAGGATGTTTGTTTGTAGGATGCTCTATCCCTATTGTTTTTTGTTTGTTTGTATGATCTTCGGTCTATTTTGAACAAAGCGGCTATATAACCAATTTTATCGGACGTATTTCGGGAAAAGAGGATTGAGGGGAGGGGGGCTAGTAGCCATCGGATCATTTTTGACTCTTAAAAACGAAATTAAAACTTTTAATTTATACTAATTTGAGTCCCTTCCAGAGTTTATATGACCACCTCTTCCATAAAAAAGTTCTATTTGCCCCGTGGCATAGGTTACAACCCTGCCCCCGTTATCGGAGAAGGAGGGGGGTATACTAACTTCAAAGTTGTTGAGAATCATGTGGCCTGTCAAAAAAAAAATAAAATAAGAAAGAATGAGTGATACTTTGATTTGGATCGCAAGCTAATGAAAGGAGAAGTGAAATATTTATTGAATTGCTTAAATGAACGTAAAAGCGCAGAAGATCAAAGATTGAGATTGGCTAAATATAAAGATAAAAGAAGAGAATGTAAAAGTTTAATAAAATGGAGAACTTTTGGGGCCTTATACAGAATGATAGTGGAAAGGGAAAAGTTAATACCCAGGTTGTTCTGGAAGCTGATTCATGGATTGATCACCTAAAAAAATTGGAAGGTAATTGCGTAGATCTTCATAAGATAGCGCACACCCCTGAGAAGGTTATTTATCCTATGAGGGAACACGTTTATGATTTAGTGGGTGATGTAAATGGCCAAGAAATTAAGTTGGTATTTAAGAATTTAAAAGGTGGTACTGCTGTGGGTGTTGATGGTATACCAATAAAGCTATTTAAGAATTTTCTTACCATTTTTATGCCGATAATTGTTTTTCTTTGTAATAATGTGTTATCTTCAGGGCAATGGCCAAAATTTTGGAAGACATCATTGTTTATACCACTTTTTAAGAGAAGAAACCCGAAGGCTCACGAAAATTATTGTTTAATAACGCTTGTCCTTGCTTTAAGTAAGAGACTAGAGAAAATATTAGATACTAGGCTTTTCAATTGGTTAAATAAAAAAAAACATAATACACGAGGAACAAGGAGGTTCCAGGACAGGGTGTGGGACGACAGATGGTTTGTTCATTTCAAAGGCATTAATAGGTAAACATGGAAAGGCAAAAACTTACCTTAATGTCGGATTTTTGGACCTCCACAAGGATTCCGACAGTGTCAACAGAGATTGATTGAAAGATCCCATTCTAAGAACTGGCCTCCCTCATTTATTTGTTATTTTGATAGTGAGCATGTACATTTGTGTCAGTGGAATCTTACAAGCTAGTAAGAGGTTTTTGAAGCTTTTTGATATTAAGCTGGGAGTAAAACAGGGCAGCGCCCTTTTTCCTAAGTTTAGCGATAGAGAAGGATTTCTTCGGTTGATATGTTGCCAATGCATTTGACTTGACGAAATGTGTGGTGAACAAGGGCATTGTGTGACAAGGGCATTGTGAACAAGGGCATGGTGAACCAAGGCAAATGGGTGACGAAATGTGTGGTGATCAAGGGTATTTCGCTTTTTAAGACTAGCCTCTGTGACTTAATTTTAATTCCAGCGATTC
Source organism: Artemia franciscana (assembly GCF_032884065.1). Lineage (NCBI taxonomy): Eukaryota > Metazoa > Arthropoda > Branchiopoda > Anostraca > Artemiidae > Artemia > Artemia franciscana. The sequence continues at coordinate 33,718,784 of NC_088878.1, read as the reverse complement.
GATTCGATTCCTAGTTAAATTTGAAAACCAGTATTTGATAATTACAGAGTATTTTCAAAAACAAAATGCATCAGGAATACTATCAGTTTGGGCAATTTAATTTAATTATGGCGACTGGCCATAAGTAAGAGATATAATAGACATATATATATATATATATATATATATATATATATATATATATATATATATATATATATATATATATATATATATTTGAGAGATATATAGACAGGTTATAACTAAGAGACGTATATAAGGGGTTTTGTCTCCTCCACAATACCTTGCCCTTTACGCTAAAGCATTTTTAGTAGTTTCAACTGCTTATTCTACTGCTTTTGTGATTCAGGGGTTATTCTTAAGGATTTGGGACACGATTCAAGCTTTAAAGTAAAGAGTGAGGTACTGACGAGGGGGCAAAACCCCTCATATACGTAATAAAAATACACAAATATAGAAGTTCGTTACGTAAGTTAATTCGCAAGGTGCGCTTGTTTATTACTAACAAAAACATTAATTATTCATTTGCGGTGAGCCAAAATTAAAAACGTTCAGAAATTAAAGAAATTAACTTTTTATAACTGCTAGTAAGGAGCAACATTAAAACTTAAAACGAATGGAAATTATTTTTATATGAAAGCGGTCGTCCCCTCATCAACCTCTCGCTCTTTACGCTAAAGTTTTTTACTTTTTTAAAATAAGAATTGTGAGAAAGAGCCAAACTTTAGCGTAAAGAGCGAGGCGTTGAAGAGGCGACAACCCTTTGCATATAAGGAATAATTTTTGTTCGTCTTAATTTTTAAGTTTTAATATCGCTAGTTACTTGCAGTTAAAAAAAAACTTGTTTTTTTTTATCTAATAATAAAAAAGAGACAATGGCTTTTTCTATCTTTTAAATCACCTTAAACATCTTGATAGCGACCTCTTATTTTTAAAATTGGAACTGGCTTTAAAAATTTTGAGTTATCTGAGGTTCCAAGTATGTTGCAATTACTCGGGGGGGGGGGGTCCGTGGAATTTATATAAACCGCGTAGACATGAGAAATAACTTTTAAATCAGCTCTTAAGCGTCGCTCTATGATGTTCTAGTAACCTGCTAGGTCAGAAAAAAAAAGACTGTTTTAGCATTTTTTTAACTCTTAGTTATTATGAGCTGTGGTTTGCTCTTTACTAGGTCGCATGACAAAAAGGTCATTGAAAATTCTCCCAAGAAAGTATTTATCAGTGAAATCTGTGAAATCTAAGAGAAGGTAGAAATTTTAAAAGCCTATTCAATGCAATTAATAGCCTTTAACTGAGCCATCAAACGTATATCTACGATGGTGTGGTAGCAAGCTAATGTTTCAGTAGCTTACTGATGAGCAGACGATTTACGAAAATTACTAAGGGGGCAAGGAGGGGTTTTTGTAAACCTCCGGCGAAGGGTTCTGGAATTTAACTATTAAAACAGTACCTGTTTTGTGCTTCGAAGCTTTGCCACTTAAGAAGTGGCACCAGAAGTGTTCGTTTCAGTGCGATATCGCACTTACAAATGGTAAAATTGATAATAAATTAAGCTCGCATATATGAGCAATAGCTTTCAAATGCGCCATTAAACATCACTCTTATCAGTTCTGCTAGCCCATTGGCTCCAGCTTTTCCACTTGAGAAACGGCACCAAGAGTCTTAGCAATATCTGGAACATGCTGATGGTGGAATTTATATAGAGGACGTAAATATGAGCAATAACTTGTATAGGAGCTACAAAAGATCTGTTTACAATGTTCTGATAGCCTGCTAGCGCCACCGCTTGAGAAATGGCAAAAAATTGCCATTTTAGTGCCAAATGGCACTTGCATATTTGAAAAAGCCATTAAGCCACTTATGATGTTCAGGTAGCCCACTGGGCCTGTTGAAAAAAAAAAGAAAGAAATAAAAAAAAACAGGAGACAGATCAGTGCTGCTGATGCAAAAATATGATTTTCTTTTTGTTCAAGGAGGGGTAGTGTAATTTCTCTGGACCTCTGGTCGAATTGATGGGTGCAACAATAGATTTTGGAAAGTGGCGTATAATTCACGCCTTACCGGTAAACGCGTGGCACCTGGTTCAAAAGGGAATCATAAATGGATTGTTGGAAGCACAAGTGAAAGCATAAAATGGGCTCACGGTCTTTCAAACATTCCCGAAGCCCTGTCCAAGCCCTTTTTTTTAGAAAGACAGGTTTTCCATATTATAAAGTTGGTCCACAGCCCTACCAACATCCCAGTAGCCCTAGTGCTTGCAATTTTTCAGCAAAAAGCTCTGTATGTTACATCTTGTGTGAAATAAGATAGCCCAAAAATATGTATTTGTTTATGATTCGAGAATCAAAGTGCATAAAAGGCCTTTAAATTTTTTCTGTCTTCTTGTATTATCAAAATTTAAGAGCAAAAGGAAGCATCTTGCACTTTATATTTTACTGGGATGTTTCGGCATGAAATTGCCTTTTTTGAGGCATCTCTCTCCATAACTATATACAGCACAATAAGAAAACCCTATTGTAGGAGTTCCAGTGCCTTTCTAAGTTTAGTAATTTGTTCATTGCATATAGATAGTATTTGTTATTGGGAAATATACGGACATTTTTCGCGGTGGAATTTCCTGCAGGGAGAAGGGATTGTCTGAGGAATAACCAGTAGGAAGAAATCTTAGGATAATTTTCTTTCAGCAAAGATGTATCTTCCATGAGGGGGTACTTTCCAAATGGGGGGGGGGGGGTTCCAAGGGGATTTTTTCCTAGGGGTATTTGCTGCTGGGGATAAATTCCAAGGGGGTATGTTTGGGAAGGGTATATTCCAGGGAGATATTTTCTGTCGGGGAGGTTGTTTTCCAAGGAGGACGTGAGGTAAATGCCTATAGCCACTGCTCCCCTTGATTCCAAAAATGTGCATTTGTATGTCTGCTAAAAATGCTCCGTTTCTCCGTAGTTTCATCGGAAAAATAAAATAAAATTTACATAAATGTTGACAAAACAGATTAAATTGTCTCTTAGATTTCGTATTGTGTATTTTAGCAGCCCCCCCCCCTCCTACGTTTCATTTACAATAATGATTGATTTTCTAGGTTCATTCCAATAAATACTTATAGATCTAGTGCTCTTTTAAGTGAATCGATTTCTTAGAATTAAAGTTTTTTTTTAAATAAATTCCATTAGAAAAGCATTCCTCACCTTTTTTGGTCAAATACGACTATGAATTCGAAATCTAAAATTTGAAAAATTAATTTGCTGGCCGTACAGTACATTAGTAAAACTTTTAAAATACTTTTTCGTCAACGATAAAGATTTTATAAATAATTGAAATGATTAATATTATAATTTTAGTCCTTTATGTAAACAAGTATATTTTTGTGTAAGGATTGTTTCTGAGCCAAATGATTTAGAGAAAAAACTATAAATTGACGGGAAGATCGACTAACATTTGTCTTTTGTCCAAAGTTTTAAAATAAATAATTTTTGAAGCTCCTATGTAGGATTTGGCTAACGCCGGAACCTCTGAATGGGAGCAAACAAATAACTCAAATATCGTATCAGAAGGAATTGTGTTAGAAGAGTATAGACGATAATTAAAAAAAAATTAGAAGTCATTGCTTTAGACCTGAAAGTCATGTAAATATAACGAACCTGAGAAAATTTTCCTTATTTTAGGAAATAGGGGGAAACAACCCCTCAAAGTCGTAGAATCTTAATGTAAAATCACACCATCAGATTTAGCGTATCAGAGAACCCTATTGTAATAGTTTCAAACTCCTGTCTACAAAAATGTGGAATTTTGTATTTTTTTACAGAAGGCAGATCACGGATGCGTGTTGATTTGTTTGTTTGTTATTTGGTTGTTTTGTTTTTTCCCAGGGGTGATCGTATCGACCCAGTGGTCCTAGAATCTTGCAAAACGGCTCATTCAGACGGAAATGAAAAGTCCTAGTGCCTTTTTTAAGTTACCATCCCACACCAATTATTTTCCCAAAGTCAACGGATTAAAATTCTGAGATAGCCATTTTATTCATCGTAGTCGATAAACCTTAAAACTATGTCTTCGGGGACGACTTACTCCCCCACAGTCCCCGTGGGAGGGGCTACAAGTTACAAACTTTGACCAGTGCTTACGTATATTAATGTTTATTTGGAACTGTAGAGACGTTTTCGGGGGGGGGGAGGGGGTTGAAAAGAGGGGGATATGTTGAGGGAACTTTCCTTAGAGGAATTTCTCATGGGCGAAAAAAAATTTCATGAAGGGAGCGCAGGATTTTCTAGCATTATTTGAAAAAAAAAGAAAAAATAAATATAGGAAAATAAAATAAAAAAATAAATATAAAATTATAAAAAGTATTAAAACTTAAAACGAACAGAAATTATTACGCATATGATGGGCTCACCTCCTCCTAATATCCTGCTCTTTACGCTAAAGTATTTTTAGTAATTTCAACCATTTATTCTACGGCTTTTGTGATTCAGGGGTCATTTTTAAGAAATTGGGACAAAATTCAAGCTTTAATGTAAAGAATGAGGTACTGACGAAGGGGTTAAACCCCTCATATACGTAATAAAAACATGAGAATACAGAAGTTCGTTATGTAATCTAATTTATAGGTTACCTATATCTTTTAATAATAAAAACATTCATAAAAAATTTAAATTTCTAGTTGCCTTTTTAAGTAACCAAAAAATCGGAGGGTAACTAGGCTTCCTCCCCTGCTCTTTTTTTCTCAAAATCATCCGATCGAAACTATGAGAAAGCCATTTAGCCGAAAAAATAAATATACAAATTTCATTTTAATTATTCATCTGCGGAGAGCCAAAATCAAAACATGCATTGATTCAAAAACGTTCAGAAATTAAATAAAAAAAAACAAGTTTTTTTTAACAGAAAGTAAGGAGCGGCATTAAAACTTAAAACGAACAGAAATTACTTCTAATATGAAAGGGGTTGCTTCCTCATCAACGCCCCGCTCTTTACGCTAAAGTTTTTACTGTTTTAAAAAGTAGAGTTAAGAGAAAGAGTCAAACTTTAGCGTAAAGAGAGGGACGTTGATGAGGAAACAGCCCCTTTCATATACGAAGTAATTTCTGTTCGTTTTAAGTTTTAATGCACCTCCTTACTTTCCATTAGAAAAACTTGTGTTATTTTATTTAATTTGTTTAAGAAACAAAACCCACGCAGGTTTGCTACTTAATATCATTGCAGGAAATAACAACAAGCTATTATTAATCTGCATCATTTCGAGAAGTAAATTCCGTCTACGATCACAAATGAATTTATAATGAACCCAACGAATAAAATTTTGAAAACAGAGGATTTTATTAAATTCATTCTTTAAGGGTTTATAACAACTGGGGGAAAAGCCTTTGGGGAAAGGTATTTAAGTTACGAAATTTGTTTATTGTTAATATATAGGCTAGTATTTGTTACTTGGAAGGTCGGATGCATGAATTCGTCGTGTGGGTGGATAATTTAGAGTATAAAATCTATTTAGAATGAGTCAGAAATGCATCCAGGATTTTTATTTCGGGGGGAGGCGGTTGCAAAAGAATTTTTTCAGGGGTTTATGAAAAGTATGGATGTATTTTTTTCTATTCATTTTTACAAGCTAGAAAAACATTTCAGAAAAAAATACATCCAATCACCTTTGTGATGCGCTGGAACGCTACTCCATGGACAATTTTTACCTTTGAAAATTCTCGCCTTTACATGATTTTTTTTTATATTTAACCAAACACTTAAAAAACTATAGATTATATGACCGCCTTATCTCTATGACTGTTTGCCTTAGTTCTTCTGCCCTAGGAATGACGCATGGACGGATAATAGATAGACTTATCTAATAACAAATGAAATAACATCATTTTTATACAATCCTAATAAGAGAGTAAAATGGAATAAAAAAAAAGTTTTTTTTTAACTGAAAGTTAGGAGTGATATTAAAACTTAAAACGAACAGAAATTACTCCGTATATGAAAGAGGCTGTTCTGTCTTCATCGCCCCGCTCTTTACGCTAAAGTTTGACTATTTCTCTCAATTCTACTTTTTGAAACAGTAAAAAAAAACTTTAGTGTAGAGAGCGGGGCGTTTAAGCGGGAACAGCCCCTTTCATATACGAAGTAATTTCTGTTCGTTTTAAGTTCTAATATAACTCCTTAATTCCAGTTAAAAAAACATGTTTTTTTTTAATTTCTGATGTTTTTGAATTAATGCGTGTTTTGATTTTGGCTCTCTGTACATGAATAATTAAAACGAAATATGCATACTAATTTATTTTTATGGCTAAATGTCTCTCTCATAGTTTTGATCGGACGATTTTGAGAAAAAAGGAGCGGGGAAGTAGGTCTCCAATTGTTTGGTTATTTAAAAAGGCAACAAGAACTTTTATTTTTTGCCAACGTTTTTATTAGTAAAACTATGCATAACTTACGTAATGAACTTCTACATTCATATATATTTATTACTTATACGAGCCTCGTAAATACCTCACTCTTTACACTAAAGCTTAAATTTTGTCCCAATTCCTTAAGAATGACCCCTGAATCACAAAGGCATACGCGTAATACTGAACCTCTCATATGGGTAATAATTTCTGTTCGTTTTAGGTTTAAATGCTGCTCCTTACTTTCAGTTGAAAACACTTTTTCATATTTATTTTTTCATTGTTATGTTAGAAAATGCCATAAAATACTTCTCCCCCTTTATGGAAGTTTTCTTCCCCATGACCAATCCCTCCATGAAAAGTTCCCCCTGATTAACCCCCTCCCCTCAACCCCTTCCCCCAACTAAAAAAATTACCTGAAAGTGTTTGTACTATGTTTAAAAACTGGTCAAAGTTTGTAACTTGTAGCCCTTTTCACGGGGACTCTGGGGAGTAAGTCGTCCCCAAAGACATAGTTATTAGGTTTTTCGACTATGCTGAATGAAATGGCTATCTCAGAATTTTGTTCTGCTGACTTTGTGAAAAAATGAGTTTGGGAGGGGCCCTGGGTGCCCTCCAATTTTTTTTCACTTAAAAAGGACACTAGAACTTTTTAATTCCGTTAGAATGAGCCCTCACACGACATTCTAGGACCACTGGGTCGATAAGATAACCTCTGGAAAAAACAAACAAATAAACACGCATCCGTGATCCGTCTTGTGGCAAAAAAATGCAAAATTCCGCATTTTTGTAGATAGAAGCTTGAAACATTTACTGTAGGGTTCTCTTATACGCTGTATCTAATGGTGTGATTTTCTATGACTTTTAAGGGGTTTTTTCCCCTATTTTCTCAAATAAGGCAAATTTTCTCGGGCTCTTAACTTTTTATGGGTAAGTCGAAATTTACTGAAAATTATATATTCACAATCAACATTAAAATGCAATCCTTTTGATGTAGCTATTGCTATAAAAATTCCATTTTTTTAGAGTTTCGGTTACTATTGAGTCGGGTCGCTCCTTACTATAGTTCATTACCACGAACTGTTTGGTTAATGCCAGATTTGCCTCTCACTTAGTAGGACTATCTGTCTTGGCTTCTTATACAATTAAATGAAAAAAAAAAATTTTTTTAACTGAAAGTAAGGTGCGATATTAAAACTTAAAACGAACAGAAATTACTCCTTATATAAAAGAGACTGTTCCCTCCTCAACGCTCAGCTCTTTACGTTAAAGTTTGACTCTGTCTCTCAACTCTACTTTTTGAAACAGTAAAAAACTTTAGCGTAAAGAGCGGGGCGTTGAGGAGGGAACAGCGTCTTTTGTATAAGGAGTAATTTCTGTTCGTTTTAAGTTTTAATATCGCTCCTTACTTTCAGTTAAAAAATCTTGTTTTTTTTATTTAATTTCTGAACGTTTTTAAATTAAGGCATGTTTTGATTTTGGCTCTCCGCAGATGAATAATTAAAATGAAATTTGTATATTTATTTTTTCGGCTAAATGGCTTTCTCATAGTTTCGATCGAATGATTTTGAGAAAAAAAGAGCGGGGGAGGAAGCCTAGTTACCCTCCAATTTTTTTGTTGTTTAAAAAACGTTTTTATTAGTAAAAATACACGTAACGTTCGAATTAGCTTACTTAACAAACTTCTATATTTGTATGTTTTTATTATGTATATGAGGTGGTTCACCACCTCGTCAATACGTCGCTCTTTACACTAAAGCTTAAATTTTGTCCCAATTGCTTAAGAATGACCTTTAAATCACAAAGGCCGTAGAAAAAATAGTTGAAATTAATAAAGTTACTTTAGCGTAAAGAGCGAGGTATTAGGAGGAGGTGAACCCCTCATATGCGTAACAATCTTTTTTTGATTTAAGTTTTAATGCTGCTCCTTACTTTCAGTTGAAAAAACTTTTTCATATTTATCTTTCATTGTTCTTTTAAAAAAATTAAAAAATCTTGCGCCCCTTCATGGAAGTTTTCTTCTCCCATGGAAAATTCCTCCATGGAAAGATCCCCCTGCATAACTCCCTCCCCTCAACCCCTACCCCCAACCAAAAAAATCCCCCTGAAAGCGTCTTTACACTTTCCAATAACCATTACTATGTGTAAACACTGGTCAAAGTTCGTAACTTGCAGCCCCTCCCACAGGGACTGTGGAGGAGTAAGTCGTCCCCAAAGACAGAGTTATTAGGTTTTTCGACTATGGTGTATAAAATGGCTATCTCAGACTTTTGATCCAGTCACTTTGGGAAAAAAAGAGCGTGGAAGGGGGCCTAGGTGCCCTGCAATTTTTTTGGTCACTTAAAAAAGGGCACTAGAACTTTTCATTTCCGTTAGAACGAGCCCTCACACGATATTTTAGGACCACTGGGTCGATTAAATCATCCCTGGGGAAAAAAAAAACAACAACACAAACACGCATCCGTGATTTGTCTTGTAACAAAAAATGCAAAGTTCCACATTTTTGTAGATAGATGCTTGAGACTTCTGCTGTAGGGTTCTCTGATACGCTGAATCTGATGGTGTGATTTTCGTTAAAATGAAAGGACTTTTAAGGGGGTTTTCCCCGTATTTTCTAAGCAAAAGCAAATTTTCTCAGGCTCGTAACTCTCGATGGGTGGTAAGTCTAAACTTAACAAAACTTATGTATTTAAAATCAGCATCAAAATGTGATTCTTTTGATGCGACTATTGTTATAAAATTCAGTTTTTTAGAGTTTCGGTTACTATAGATCCGGGTCGCTCCTTACTACAGTTCGTTACCACGAATTGTTTGATTAGCCATGGCATCATGCCCGCAAATATTCAATTTTAATTAATTGGATTTCTTGAATTCTCTTTAAAATTTTTCTTGAATTTAGTGGTCATTTTGGGATACACATGAAAAAAATATAGGCTATGAATGATAGCAAGACCGAATCCAGGAATCAGGATTAAGGGATTAGTCTCCTCCCCCTCCTCTAAAAAATGTTTCTCCAACACAAACAGACGTTTAAAGTATATAACGTGTGAGATCCAACGTTTTACGTACAAGACGTTTTATGGTTGGGGGAGAGGTATGTGTGGGAGGATCTTTCCATGGATGTATCACGGGGAAGAGTATTTCTATGAAAGGGGCGCTGGATTTTCCGGTATTATTTAAAAAAAATCATTTTTGGATACTTTTTTAGCAACCAAAAAAACTGAGGGAAACTAGGCCACCTCCCCCGCCCCTCTTTGATCAAAATCGTCCTATTAAGGATTTGAAAATACAGTTTAGCAAAAAAATAAAATACAAATTTCGTTTTAATTATCCGTCTGCGATGAGCCAAACTCAAAACCTGTATTAATTCAAATGCGTTCAGAAATTAAATAAGAAAAAAGTTATTCTTTCCACTGAAAGTAACGAACGACATTAAAACTCAAAACGAACAGAAATGATTCCGTACATGAAAGGGGCTGTCCCCTCCTCAACGTCCCGCTCTTTACGTTAAAGTTTTCTATTGTTTTACAAAGTAGAACTGTGACAAAAGTCAAATTTTAGCATAAGGAGCGGGGGAGTAGGCCTCAAATTGTTTTGTTCTTTAAAAAGGCAACTAGAACTTTTCTTTTTACGAACGTTTTTATTAGTAAAAATATAAACGTTTTAGTAAAAATATACGTAACTTACGCAACGAACTTCGACATTCGTATGTATTTATTACGTATATGAGGGAGGTCACGCCCTCATCAATACATCGCTCTTTACACTAAAGCTTAAGATTTGTCCCGATTCCTTAAGAATGACCCCTGAATCACAAAGACCGTAGAATAAATAGTTGAAATTAATAAAATTGCTTTAGCGCAAAGAGCGAGGTAATAGGAGGGGGTGAACACCTCATATGCGTAATAATTTCTGTTCGTTTTAAGTTTTAATGCCGCTTCTTAATTTCAGTTAAAAAAAAATTTCATATTTATTTTTTCATTGTTCTTTCAAAAAATGCTAAAAAATCCTGCTCCCCCTTCATGGAAATTTTCTTTCCCCATGACAAATTCCTCCATGGAAAGCTCCCCCCTAATAACCCCCTCCTCTCAACCCCTCCGTCAAACCAAAACAAAAACCTGAAAGCGTCTGTACAATGTGTAAACACTGGTCAAAGTTTGCAATTTGTAGCCCCTCCAAAGGGGACTGTGGAGGAGTAAGTTGTCCCCAAAGACATAGTTATTAGGTTTTTCGACTATGCTGAATAAAATGGCTATCTCTGAATTTTGATCGAGTGACTTAGGGAAAAATGAGCATAGGAAGGGCCCTAGGTGCCTCAATTTTTTTTAATCGCTTGAAAAGAGCACTAGAACTTTTGATTTTCGTTAGAATGAGCCTTCACACGACATTCTAGGACCATTGGGTCGATACAATAACCCCTGGGAAAAAAAAGAAACAAAAGCAAAAAAACAAAAAACAAATAAACATGCATCGGTGATCCGTCTTGTGGCAAAAAAATGCAAAATTCTACATTTTTGTAGATAGAAGCTTGAAACTGCTACTGTAGGGTTTTCTGATACGATGTATCTGATGGTGTGATTTTTGATTAAGATTCTATGACTTTTAAGGGGTGTTTTCCCCTATTTTCTAAAATAAGGCGAATTTTCTCAGGTTCGTAACTTTTGATGGGTAAGTTTAAACTTAATGAAACTTATATATTCAAAATTAGCATTAAAATGCAATCCTTTTGATGTAACTATTGCGGTTACTATTGAGTCCGGTCGCTCCCTACTACAGTTCGTTATCACGAACTGTTTGATTAATGCCATATTTGCCTTTCATTCAATCGGACTGTCAGTCTTGGCTTCTTATACAATTAGCTATGGCTTCATACCCGCAACTTTTATTTCATTGGATTATCTCATTTATTTTATTTGATTGGATCTCTTGAACTCTCTTGAAATTTTTTCTTGAATTTACTGGTCATTTTGGGATGCACATAAGAAAATATAGGCTATCTATGATAGCAAGACCGAATCCAGGAGTCAGGATTAGGGGATTAATCCCCTCCCCCTCCTCCAAAAAATGTTTCTCCAACACAAAATGACGTATAAAGTATAAAACGCGTGAAATCTATAATTTTACGTATAAGACGTTTTATGGTCGGGGGGATGGGGATGTGTGGGAGGATCTTTCCTCGGATGTATCACGGGTAAGAATATTTCCATGAAGGGGGCGCTGGATTTTCCGGTATTATTTAAAAAAAAAATCATTTTTGGATTCTTTTTTAGCAGCCAAAAAATTCGGAGGGAAACTAGGCCATCTCCCCCGCCCCTCTTTGATCGAAATCGTCCGATCAACAATTTAAAAAAACAATTTAGCAAAACAATAATATGCAAATTTTGTTTTAATTATTCATGAACAATGAGCAAAAATTAAAACTTGCGTTAATTCAAATGCGTCCAGAAATTAAATAGAAAAAGTTTTTTTTTCCACAGAAAGTAAGGAACGACATTGAAACTTAAAACGAACAGAAATGATTCCATATATGAAAGGGGCTTTCCCCTCCTTAACGCCCCGCTCTTTACGCTAAAATTTTCAATTGTTTTGCAAAGTAGAACTGTGAAAAAGAGTCAGATTTTAGCATAAGGAGTGGGGGCGTTTATATGGGGACAGTTCCTTCCATATACGGAATCCAGGATGCAGGATAACAAATTACCTAAAGCTCATTAAATTAGGTAAAGTGCTTGCACTGAAAATTGAATAGACTTTTAAATTGTTATTTGAGATCCGATGACAGGTTATGGTTATAAAGCGACAAGACCGGAAAGATAAAAAACAAAGTTTGTTTCCTTGTATTGAAGTTTGTTTCAAATATGCAATAATATGTATCTCCCCGGGTATTTCGGAGAACAGATCGTACGTAATGCATCAAAAAAAAATAATAGACATGGTGGCATTTTGGTTTTGGCTAAAGCATGTGCTATTGAAAGCTATGAGAGAATTAGTAGTAAATCTGAAAACTTGCTTTGGTTTTATATTTTTTTTAAACGTGGGAAGCAATTAATTTTGGGTTTACTTCAAGCAATTAATTTACCTCCACAGAACAGTTCATATAATCGAGAAAATACTTCGGATATTACAGAAGATGAATTATCGTTAATACAGAAAAGTTAGAGAGATCTGGAGTGCGTGTTGATGGGGTATTTTAATTCTTATACCGGCATAGAGGCTGAGTTCCCAGATTTAGTGGATTGTTTCCAATTTGCTGTACAATACCACGAAGTAACAAGGATTAAAAAAGAACAAATAAATATATGGGGAAGAAAATTTCTGGTGCTTTGTGTTGAACATGGTCTGATGGTTGCGTATGGTAGGCTTGGGAATGATAAGGGTAGGGGCGAGTTTACTTGCCTTTCGGGTCCTGCTCCAATACTGTATATTATGCGCTAATTAATACGCAATTTGTACCTGAATCAATTAATATGGGAGTATTAGATTTAGTTGGATCTGATCATAAGGCTATTAAGCTCGAGGTGAAGGTTGGCCAGCTTCAGGACCGCGGCCCGCGAGACAGAAATTTCTATAATGTGAAGTATAGAATAGTAGGTTTAGAAAAACGAATTAAAAATGATTTAACAGATAAAGATATTGAGGCATTTAAAAGGGAGCTCTTGAAGTCACATGTAAATAATAAGTTGAAATCGTTAGAGGACAATAAAAAGATACTCATGGTATTATTATACAGTTAAATGAAATAATGGAGAGTTGTTCAGAATTGTGTCCTGTCAAAAAAAAGAAAAAAGAAAAAAAAAGAAAGAATGTATGGTATTATGATTTGGATTGCAAGCCAATGAAAGGAGAAGGGAGATATTTATTGAACTGCTTGAATGAATGTGAAAGCTCGGAAGATCAAAGATTGAGATTGGCTAAATATAAAGATAAAAGAAGAGAATATAAAAGTTTAATAAAATGGAGAAAAAAAAGTATTAGAATAAGTAGAATTTGGACATTGCTGATGATTTTAAGAAAAAAAAAGTTTTTAAGAAGTTTTGTTGTTATTTACGGAATGATAGTGGAAAAGGAAAATTTAATACCCAGGTTGTTCTGGAAGCTGATTCATGGTCCGATTACCTAAAAAAAAAGTTAGAAGGTGATCGTGTAGATCTTCAAGAGATTGAAAGTTTCCTTGTAATGCAGCTGTCTATCTGTTAAGCTACAGCTCTGGCTCTTCCTGTAGCTTCAGCTGCCAAGCTTGGTCAAACCCTTAAAGATCTAAATGATCTAACACACACACAACATACAGATGCTTGACAACCATCTAACTGCAGCAATGATCTTTGAGTGCTTCTCCTCTACAATGTGTTGATATTTTTGACGTCATTAAGCCACTTAATCAGACCTGATGCACCAAATATATACAATGTTGCTTTTTGGGTCTTTGATGGACGATAAGAATAGACGAAAAAGACGACTCTTAATAAATTGCTATATAATCAATCAGAAAAATCGTGAATCTAAGACATTTTTCCTAGGCTCGTAGATACTTTCATCAATATTCATTAAATCTACTCGAATCGGGTTGAGTTTCTTGTTTTATTTATTATGTTTTATGGCACAGATAAAGGAATAGCACTAAAATTACCAAAAATATGACATAATTTCTTCATTTTCAAAGAAACTGGAGCTTATCAATGGCCTCTTTCATAATAGTAATATTATCAAGGTGGTATAGATTTTTTATAGTCAAATTTTATTGAATATAAAACATGCACATTTTTTAAACGTTATTAAATAACTCTTAATGTGGTAATATTAATTAAATCCGCTTATTCGAAATGTCTCTTTGAGTGGACACGCGCTTTTGAAAACATCACGGGATCTATTGTTTCATTGTTGTTGTTAATTATCAAGAAAAAAGCTGGATAGGTAAGCTTAAAATATGCTCCTTAAAATAAACAACTCCTTAAAATAAATCCTGACACGGTAAAAAAAAACGAACAAACACTAGATTAAGACTGGAAAACAAACAAAAATAAGATTTACACGGTTTTTTTCCCCTTAGAATTGTTTGTAGACAGATATCAAAACATCACCTCTTTAAGCGGGGAATATGAAGGAATTTCTATAGTTAGAACTTAGGAAAAAAAGCTGTCTCCTGGCTCTTCTGACATCTCCTCTGTCTTCTAAATTTTAGCTAAAGTATCCTTTTCGGAGTAGTACCATGCAGTAGTTTTGTATCTTTATTATCAGTGGTACGAAAAGAGGATGTGGCCTTTCTGATGGCACCGTTCACCTCTGGCTTCTCAGTAAAAGCTTGGCAGTTATTTTCACTAATTGGCTTAAAAGTTATAACATAATAATGATCAGATTTTGTTGTGAATTTGCCTCTACGGAAAAAAACTCCTTGACTTTGGCTTTCTGTGAATGCAGCTGACTTCCTCTAGTATTGAAGAAAAATAGGGGTATTTCTTTGCGAATAAAAACTAAATTTAATTTGACTTGGGTTTCAAGTCTTTTCTGAATTTAATTTTTTGTTTCGGAGGATGTCTTTGTTTTTTATGATAACAAATGCCGTCGGTATATACCCTTGAAAATTTTATGTCGCAAAGGTAAAGCAAATTCATTTATTAAGGCAAACGAACAAACCTCTCCCAAATTAAACTGCTGGAGCTACGCCCCTGCGGGTATCACAAGGGGTCTAGTGGCTTACGCCTCAAACCCTAAGATCTCTATGCCTCTTTTTTGAAAAAGATAGTCCTATCAGCCCTTACTCAAGAAAATCCTATCAATCCTTACTTGATTCAGTTTGGCACCACTGTAGAATTTAATTAAAGATCTCTATGCCTCTTTTTTGAAAAAGATAGTCCTATCAGCCCTTACTCAAGAAAATCCTATCAATCCTTACTTGATTCAGTTTGGCACCACTGTAGAATTTCGAGCTCTTTCAAGATTATCTAAAATTCGTGTTTTGTAACCGAAAACACACGGGCCGTTTAATAATAGTAATAAGCTTTCTTGAATGTGCTAAAAAAAACTTAGCGTAAGGACATTCTGTGTGTTTGTGTGTTTTTTCTCTCTCTCTCTTCTCTCTCTCTCTCTCTCTCTCTCTCTTTATGTGACGGTGTGTCTGTCCGTCACTCCTTCAGAACTAATTACCCTATGTATTTATCTAACGGTTCAATGAGAGCTGGGATATTTTGACATTAAAATGCAACCTTTTGAATCATCTCCCTCCCTAAGTACGAAACAATCAGAAATCCTCATCGTAGAAGTTAAGTACCTTTTTAAGTTTAGAAAGTTGTCCATTGCTTACAAATAGTATTTGTTATTGGGAATCATTCGGACATTTTTTGCGGGGAACATTAGGTAGGGATAGCAGTTTTGAAAGACATTATATATTTCTTTTGCATAGGTTAATTCTTTTTATTTGTCTTCATTCTTCTTTGGATGCACACATTTTGTGTAGAGAGAGAACGCTGCGGGAGAATTGTCCAGAGGAAATTTTCAGCAAGAATCAAATTGTCTGGTAAGATTTTCCCATGAAAAATGTGATTAATATCCACGAAGATACCTCTTGTTATTGCATAGATAGAGAGATAGAAAAGTTTACTTCAAAAGCCCAAGGGCTATATACACACAAAAGTATAAATAATGAACAAACAAGCAAGAAAATTAAAAACAGCAAAAATTACAAGCACGCACAGAAATAGAGTACTGTGCGAAAATATCTAATCTAACGACAAAACAAAATAAATCATATAAGCCTTTTCTTTTTAGTAAGGATTTATCTATATACACTCCCACTCCAAACTACTATCTATACGAAACTACACTCCCCACTACTATTTTGCAGAGTACCAGGAAAGATCAAATATATCCCGTGTAAATATTTTTCCCGTAAATAAAAGAGCACCGAGCATTTCTGGAAAAAATGATCTGAGTCTTCATCATCATCTTTACAAAGGGGACAAACATACCGCTTATCAGGACACGCTATCATTTTATTTTTGTCGAAAGTTTTTTGCCTGTTCTGGATTGAAAGACAATTCGCTCTAAGCTGAATCCAATGACGTAGAATCATAGCCGGTAAATTAAATTTAAAACAAACTTCCTCTCCAAAACTAGGTTTTGCCTGATTATAATGTTGCAGAGTTGAAACCAGCCCTTGCCCTATGCTGAACTTCCTGACTCTCTAATATAAATCGTACCTGGCTTTCTAAATTTGTTGGTATATCACTAGAACAAAGACCATTATTCCATAAGTAAGGCATTCCTACTTTTTCTAGTAATCATTTAAACAGGCTCATACCACCTTTCAGAATCTGTGAATGAGTTGTCTGATGTAGACCAAACACTCTTTAATAATACTGGATCTGAAAGGACTCCAGTTGCTGCACTGTTTCTCCGCCCCATACTCTGCAACATATTCTATCACGGGTAAAATATGTGTAATAAATATTCTTTTATACATTTTAAAGTTTTGAATCGCCATTATCGTCGGGTTTCAATAAATTGCAGACATGACCACTCTACCTCTCTTAATTATTTCATCAACACGACTCTTTAGTCTTCTATTATCCGATAAGATAAAGTCTAAATATTCATTATTTTACTTATAATTAGTTCCTTATTATTAAATTCAAATCTATGCCTTTCTTTACCACCTACACTCCTTTATTTTTTTTTTTTTTAATAACAACTTCGCTCTTTTCACCATTCCGCCTTAATTTTTTTTTATCTGCAAATATTCATCTATGAAATTCAAAAGCTTCTGTAGATCTTGCGGTTTATTAGCCACCAAAGCAATATCATCTGCAAATAATAAAAGAGATAGTTTTTGAGTCCCTAGGCTAACTTTTTGAGCCCATCTATTCTCTTTAGATGACAACATCGCTTATAGAAATATTAAACAGCTTAGGAAAAAGGGCGCTGCCCTGTTTTACTCCCAGCTTAATATCAAAAAGCATCGAAAACCTCTTACCAACTTGTATGATTCCACCCACACAAATGTACACTATCAAACTAACAAATAAATGAGGGAGGCCAGTTCTTAGAATGGGATCTTTCAATCAATCTCTGTTGACACTGATGAGCGCCTTATGGAGGTCCAAAAACCCCAATAATGACATGTTTTTCTCTTTCCATATTTATCTATTAATGCCTTGAAAATAATAACACTATTTGTCGTTCCACACCCTGTCCTGGAACCTCCTTGTTGCTCATGTATTATGTTATTTTTATTTATCCAATAAGAAAGCCTGGTATCTAATATTTTCTCCAACACCTTACTTAAAGCAGGGACAAGCGCTATTAAACAATAATTTTCATGAGCCTTCGTTTTTCCTCTCTTAAAAAGTGGTATAAACAATGATGTCTTCCAAAATCTTGGCCAATGTTCTGAAGCTAACACCCTATTACAAAGAAGAACAATTATCGGCATAAAAATGGTAAGAAAGTTCTTAAATAACTTTATTGGTTTACCCTCAACACCCGCAGCAGTAGCACCTTTTAAATTCTTAAATACCAACTTAATCTCTTGGCCATTCACATCACCCACTAAATCATAATTGTGTTCCCTCATAAGATAAATAACCGTCTCTGGGGTGTGCGCTATCTCTTGGAGATCTACACAAACACCTTCTAACTTTTTTTTAGGTAATCGGACCATGAATCAGCTTCCAGAACAACCTGGGTATTAAATTTTCCTTTTCCACTATCATTCCGTAAATAACAACAAAACTTCTTAAAAACTTTTTTTTGTTAAATTCATCAGCTATGTCCAGTTTCTACTTATTCTAATAGGTTTTTTTCTCCATTTTATTAAACATTTATATTCGTTTCTTTTATCTTTATATTTAGCCAATCTCAAGCTTTGATCTTCCGCGCTTTCACATTCATTCAAGCAGTTCAATAAATATCTACCTTCTCCTTTCATTAGCTTGCATTCCAAATCATAATACCGCACATTCTTTCTTTTTTTCTTTTTTTTTGACAGGACACACGATTCTGAACAACTGTCCATTATTTCATTTAACTGTATAATAATACCATGAGTATCTTTTTATTGTCCTCTAACGATTTCAACTTATTATTTACATGTGACTTCAAGAGCTCCCTTTTAAATGCCTCAATATCTTTATCTGTTAAATCATTTTTAATTCGTTTTTCTAAACCTACTATTCTATACTTCACATTATAGAAATTTCTGTCTCGCGGGCCGCGGTCCTGAAGCTGGCCAACGTTCACCTCAAGCTTAATAGCTTTATGATCAGATCCAATTAAATCTAATACTCTCATATTAATTGATTCAGGTACAAATTGCGTATTAATTAGCGCATAATATACAGTATTGGAGTATTAAATCTAATACTCTCATATTAATTGATTCAGGTACAAATTGCGTATTAATTAGCGCATAATATACAGTATTGGAGTTGGACCCGAAAGGCAAGTAAACTCGCCCCTACCCTTATCATTCGCAAGCCTACCATACGCAACCATCAGACCATGTTCAACACAAAGCACCAGAAATTTTCTTCCCCATATATTTATTTGTTCTTTTTAATCCTTGTTACTTCGTGGTATTGTACAGCAAATTGAAAAAAAAAACCCTAAATCTGGGAACTCAGCCTCTATGCCGGTATAAGAATTAAAATACCCCATCAACACGCACTCCAGATCTCTCTAACTTTTCTGTATTAACGATAATTCTTCTTCTTTAATTTCCGAAGTATTTTCTCGATTATATGAACTGTTCTGTGGAGGTAAATTAATTGCTTGAAGTAAACCCAAAATTAATTGCTGCCCACGTTTAAAAAAAATATAAAACCGAAGCAAGTTTTCAGATTTACTATTAATTCTCTCATAGCTTTCAATAGCAGATGCTTTAGCCAAAACCAAAATGCCACCATGATGTCTATTTTTTTCTTGATGCATTACGTACGATCTGTTCTCCGAAATACCCGGGGAGATACATATTATTGCATATTTGAAACAAACTTCAATACAAGGAAACAAACTTCGTTTTTTATCTTTCCGGTCTTGTTGCTTTATAACCATAACCTGTCATCGGATCTCAAATAACAATTTAAAAGTCTATTCAATTTTCAGTGCAAGAACTTTACCTAATTTAATGGGCTTTAGGTAATTTGTTATCCTTTTTCCTGGATTCCGTATATGGAAGGAACTGTCCCCTTATCAACGCCCCCACTCCTTACGCTAAAATTTGACTCTTTGTCACAGTTCTACTTTGTAAAACAATTGAAAATTTTAGCATAAAGAGCGGGGCGTTAAGGAGGGGAAAGCCCTTTTCATATATGGAATCATTTCTGTTCGTTTTAAGTTTTAATGTCGTTCCTTACTTTCTGTGGAAAAAAAACTTTTTTTTATTTAATTTCTGGACGCATTTGAATTAACGCAAGTTTTAATTTTTGCTCATCGTTCATGAATAATTAAAACAAAATTTGCACATTATTTTTTTGCTAAATTATTTTCTTAAATTTTTGATCGGACGATTTCGATCAAAGAGGGGCGGGGGAGATGGTCTAGTTTCCCTCCAAATTTTTTGGCTGCTAAAAAAGTATCCAAAAATGATTTTTTTTAAAATAATACCGGAAAATCCAGCGACCCCTTCATGGAAATACTCTTACCCGTGATACATCCGAGGAAAGATCCTCCCACGCATCCCCCTCCCCCCGACCATAAAACGTCTTATACGTAAAATTATAGATTTCACGCGTTTTATACTTTAAACGTCATTTTGTGTTGGAGAAACATTTTTTGGAGGAGGGGGAGGGGATTAATCCCCTAATCCTGACTCCTGGATTCGGTCTTGCTATCATAGATAGCCGATATTTTCTTTATGTGCATCCCAAAATGACCAGTAAATTCAAGAAAAAATTTCAAGAGAGTTCAAGAGATCCAATGAAATAAAATAAAAGTTGCGGGCATGAAGCCGTGGCTAATTGTACAAGAAGCCAAGACTGACAGTCCGATTGAATGAAAGGCAAATCTGGCATTAATCAAACAGTTCGTGGTAACGAACTATAATAAGGAGCGACCGGACTCAATAGTAACAGCAATAGTTACATCAAAAGAATTGCATTTGAATGCCAATTTTGAATATATAAGTTTCATTAAGTTTAAACTTACCCATCAAAAGGTACGAACCTGAGAAAATTCGCCTTATTTTAGAAAATAGGGGAAAGCAACCCTTAAAAGTCATATAATCTTAACCTTAATCCAAAATCACACCATCAGATACATCGTATCAGAAAACCCTACAGTAGCAGTTTCAAGTTTCTATCTACAAAAATGTAGAATTTTGCATTTTTTTTGCCACAAGACGGATCATCGATGCAAGTTTATTTGTTTTTTTTTTTGCTTTTGTTTGTTTTTTTCCCAGGGGCTATTGTATCGACCCAATGGTCCTAGAATGTCGTGTGAAGGCTCATTCTAACGAGAATCAAAAGTTCTAGTGCTCTTTTCAAGCGATTAAAAAAATTGAGGGCACCTAGGGCCCCTCCTATGCTCATTTTTCCCAAAGTCACTCGATCAAAATTCAGAGATAACCATTTTATTCAGCATAGTCGAAAAACCTAATAACTATGTCTTTGGGGACAACTTACTCCCCCACAGTCCCCTTTGGAGGGGCTACAAATTGCAAACTTTGACCAGTGTTTGCACATTTTACAGACGCTTTCAGGTTTTTTTTGGTTTGACAGAGGGGTTGAGAGGAGGGGGTTATTTGGTGGGAGCTTTCCATGGAGGAATTTTTCATGGGGAAAGAAAATTTCCATGAAAGGGGAGCAGGATTTTTTAGCATTTTTTAATAGAATTATGAAAAAATAGATATGAAAAAGTTTTTTTTAACTGAAAGTAAGAAGCGGCATTAAAACTTAAAACGAACAGAAATTATTACGCATATGAGGTGTTCACCCCCTCCTATTACCTCGCTCTTTGCGCTAAAGCGATTTTATTAATTTCAACAATTTATTCTACGGTCTTTGTGATTCAGGGGTCATTCTTAAGGAATCGGGACAAAACTTAAGCTTTAGTGTAAAGAGTGATGTATTGACGAGGGCGTGACCTCCCTCATATACGTAATAAATACATACGAATGTCGAAGTTCGTTGCGTAAGTTACGTATATTTTTACTAATAAAAACGTTCGTAAAAAGAAAAGTTCTAGTTGCCTTTTTAAATAACCAAACAATTGGAGGCCTACTCCCCCGCTCCTTATGCTAAAATTTGACTTTTGTCACAGTTCTACTTTGTAAAACAATAGAAAACTTTAACGTAAAGAGCGGGACGTTGAGGAGGGGACAGCCCCTTTCATGTACGGAATCATTTCTGTTCGTTTTGAGTTTTAATGTCGTTCGGTACTTTCAGTGGAAAAAATAACTTTTTTCTTATTTAATTTCTGAACGCATTTGAATTAATACAGGTTAGGATTTTGGCTCATCGCACATGGATAATTAAAACGAAATTTGTATATTATTTTTTTTGTTAAACTGTTTTTTCAAATCCTTAATAGGACGATTTTGATCAAAGAGGGGCGGGCGAGGTGGCTTAGTTTCCCTCAATTTTTTTGGTTGCTAAAAAATATCCAAAAATGATTTTTTTTAAATAATACCGGAAAATCCAGCGCCCCTTTCATAGAAATACTCTTCCCCGTGATACATCCATGGAAAGATCCTCCCACACATACCTCTCCCCCAACCATAAAACGTCTTGTACGTAAAACGTTGGATCTCACACGTTATATACTTTAAACGTCTTTTTGTGTTGGATAAAGATTTTTTAGAAGAGGGAGAGGGGACTAATCCCTTAATCCTGATTCCTGGATTCGGTCTTGCTATCATACATAGCCTATATTTTTTTCATGTGTATCCCAAAATGACCACTAAATTCAAGAAAAATTTTCAAGAAAATTCAAGAAATCCAATGAATTCAAATTGAATATTTGCGGGCATGATGCCATGGCTAATCAAACAGTTCGTGGTAATGAACTGTAGTAAGGAGCGACCCGGATCTATAGTAATCGAAACTCTAAAAAACAGAATTTTATAACAATAATTGCATCAAAAGAATCACATTCTGATGCTGATTTTAAATACATAAGTTTCGTTAAGTTTAGACTTACCCATCGAGAGTTACGTGCCTGAGAAAATTTGCTTTTGCTTAGAAAATAGGGGAAAAACCCCCTTAAAAGTCATTTCATTTTAACAAAAATCACGCCATCAGATTCAGCGTATCAGAGAACCCTACAGCAGAAGTCTCAAGCATCTATCTACAAAAATGTGGAACTTTGCATTTTTTGTCAAACAGTTCGTGGTAACGAACTGTAGTAAGGAGCGACCCGGCTCAATAGTAACCGAAACTCTAAAAAATGGAATTTTGATACCAATACCTACATCAAAAGAATCGCATTTTAATGCTGATTTTAAATATATAAGTTTCATCAAGTTTAGTCTTACCTATCAAAAGTTACGAGCCTGAGAAAATTTGCGTTATTTTAGAAAATAGGGGGAAACGGCCCCTAGAAGTCACACCATCAGATTCAGTGTATCAGAGAACCCTACTGTAGAAGTTTCAAGCTCCTATCTACAAAAATGTGGAATTTTGTATTTTTTGCCAGAAGGTAGATCACGGATGCGTGTTTATTTTATTTTATTTATTTTTTTTCCCTGGGGTGATCGTATCGACCCAGTTGTCCTAGAATGTTGCAACAGGGCTCATTCTAACGGAAATGAAAAGTTCTAGTGCCCTTTTTAAGTTACCAAAAAAATTGGAGGGTACCTAGGCCCCCTCCCACGCTAATTATTTTACCAAAGTCAACGGATCAAAATTCTGAGATAGCCATTTTATTCAGCATAGTCGAAAAACCTTATAACTATGTCTTTAGGGACGACTTACTCCCCCACAGTCCCCATGGGAGGGGCAACAAGTTACAAACTTTGACCAATGCTTACATATAGTAATGGTTATTGGGAAGTGTACAGGCGTTTTCAGGAGGATTTTTTTGGTTGGGGGAGGGGTTGAGAAGAGGGGGATATGTTGGGGGAACTTTCCATCGATAATTTGTCATGGGGGAAGAAAATCTCCATGAAGGGAGCGCAGGATTTACTAGCATTATTTAAAAACACAATGAAAAAATAAATATGAAAAAGTTCTTTCAGCTGGAAGTAAGGAACAGCATTAAAACTTAAAACAAACAGAAATTATTACCCATTTGAGGGGCTCACCTCCTCCTAATACCTCACTCTTTACGTTAAAGTATTTTTAGTAATTTCAACTATTTATTCTACGGCTTTTGTGATTCTGGGGTCATTCTTGATGAATTGGGACAAAATTTAAGCTTTAGTGTAAAGAGCGAGGATCTGACAAGGGGGCGAACCCCCTCATATATGTAATAAAAATATGAGAATACAAAAGTTCTTTACGTATGCTAATTTATAAGTTACATAAATCTTTTACTAATAAAAATATTCGTAAAAAATTAAAAGTTCTAGTTGCCATTTAATTAACAAAAAAATCGGAGGGCAACTAGGCTTCCTCCCCCGCTCTTTTTTTCTCAAAATCATTCGATCAAAATTATGAGAAAGCCATTTAGCCAAAAAAAAAAAAATGCAAATTTCGTTTTAATTATTCCTCTGCGGAGAGCCAAAATCAAAACATGCATTGATTCAAAAACGTTCAGAAATTAAATAAAAAAAACAAGTTTTTTTAACTGAAAGTAAGGAGCGACATTAAAACTTAAAACGAACAGAAAAAGTTACGCTAAAGTTTTTTACTGTTTT
The DNA here is from genome assembly GCF_032884065.1 of Artemia franciscana. Taxonomy (NCBI): domain Eukaryota; kingdom Metazoa; phylum Arthropoda; class Branchiopoda; order Anostraca; family Artemiidae; genus Artemia; species Artemia franciscana. Next base: position 33,694,622 of record NC_088878.1, on the reverse strand, counting down.
AAAAAGAAGAATTGAGAGACAGAGTCAAACTTTAGCGTAAAGAGCGGGGCGTTGATGAGGAAGCAGCCTCTTTCATATACGAAGTAATTTCTCTTCGTTTTAAGTTTTTATGTCGCTCCTTACTTTCAGTTAAAAAAACTTGTTTTTTTTTTTATTTAATTACAAGACAAATCACGGATGCGTGTTTGTGTTGTTGTTTTTTTCCCAGGGATGATTTTATCGACCCAGTGGTCCTAAAATATCGTGTGAGGGCTCGTTCTAACGGAAATGAAAAGTTCTAGTGCCCTTTTTAAGTGACCAAAAAAATTGCAGGGCATCTAGGCCCCCTTCCACGCTCATTTTTTCCCAAAGTCACTGGATCAAAAGTCTGAGATAGCCATTTTATTCACCATAGTCAAAAAACCTAATAACTCTGTCTTTGGGGACGACTTACTCCTTCACAGTCCCTGTGGGAGGGGCTGCAAGTTACAAACTTTGACCAGTGTTTACACATAGTAATGGTTATTGAGAAGTGTAAAGACGCTTTCAGGGGGATTTTTTTTGGTTGGGGGTAGGGGTTGAGGGGAAGGAGTTATGCAGGGGGATATTTCAATGTAGGAATTTTCCATGGGAGAAGAAAACTTCCATGAAGGGGCGCAGGATTTTTTATTTTTTTTTAAAGAACAATGAAAGATGAATATTAAAAAGTTTTTCAACTGAAAGTAAGGAGCAGCATTAAAAATTAAATCGAAAAAAGATTGTTACGCATATGAGGGGTTCACCTCCTCCTAATGCCTCGCTCTTTACGCTAAAGTAACTTTATTAATTTCAACTATGTTTTCTACGGCCTTTGTGATTTAAAGGTCATTCTTAAGCAATTGGGACAAAATTTAAGCTTTAGTGTAAAGAGCGACGTATTGACGAGGTGGTGAACCACCTCATATACATAATAAAAACATACAAATATAGAAGTTTGTTAAGTAAGCTAATTCGAACGTTACGTGTATTTTTACTAATAAAAACATTTTTTAAACAACAACAAAAATTGGAGGGTAACTATGCCTACTCCCTCGCTTTTTTCTCAAAATCATCCGATCAAAACTATGAGAAAGGCCAATTAGCCATAAAAATAAATTAATATGCAAATTTGGTTTTAATTATTCATGTGCGGAGAGCCAAAATCAAAACATGCCTTAATTTAAAAACGTTCAGAAATCAAATTAAAAAAAAAAGATTTTTTAACTGAAAGTAAGGAGCGATATTAAAACTTAAAACGAACAGAAATTACTCCTTATATAAAAGACGCTGTTCCCTCCTCAACGCCCCGCTCTTTACGCTAAAGTTTTTTACTGTTTCAAAAAGTAGAGTTGAGAGACAGAGTCATGTTTGAATCTTTCTCTTAACTCTACTTTTTAAAACAGTAAAACCTTTAGCGTAAAGAGCGGGGCGTTGATGAGGAAGCAACCCCTTTCATATGCGAAGTAATTTCTGTTCATTTCAAGTTTTAATGCCGCTCCTTACTTTCTGTTAAAAAAACTTGTTTTTTTTATTTAATTTCTGAACGTTTTTGAATCAATGCATGTTTTGATTTTGGCTCTCCGCAGATGAATAATTAAAATGAAATTTTTATATTTATTTTTTTGGCTAAATTGCTTTCTCATATTTTCGATCGAATGATTTTGAGAAAAAAAGAGCGGGGGAGGAAGCCTAGTTACCCACCGATTTTTTGGTTACTTAAAAAGGCAACTAGAAATTTAAATTTTTTATGAATGTTTTTTTTTAGTAAAAGATATACGTAACTTATAAATTAGCTTACATAACGAACTTCTGTATTCTCATGTTTTTATTACGTATATGAGGGGATTCACCCCTTCGTCAGTACCTCATTCTTAACATTAAAGCTTGAATTTTGTCCCAATTTCTTAAGAATGACCCCTGAATCACAAAAGCCGTAGAATAAATGGTTAAAATTACTAAAATTACTTTAGCGTAAAGAGCAGGGTATTAGAAGGAGGTGAGCCCATCATATGCGTAATAATTTCTGTTCGTTTTAAGTTTTAATACTTTTCCTTACTTTCATTTGAAAAAACTTTTTTATATTTATTTTTTCTTTTTTTTCAAATAATGCTAGAAAATCCTGCGCTCCCTTCATGAAAGTTTTTTTCGCCCATGATAAATTCCTCTAAGGAAAGTTCCCCCAACATGTCCCCCTCTTTTCAACCCCCTCATCCCCCCTAAAACGTCTGTACAGTTCCAAATAAACATTAATATACGTAAGCACTGGTCAAAGTTTGTAACTTGTAGACCCTCCCACGGGGACTGTGGGGGAGTAAGTCGTCCTAGGATGGAGGGCCTAGTGGAGGGCCTAGATGCCCTCCAATTGTTTTGGTCACTTAAAAAGGGCACTAGAACTTTTCATTTCCGTTAGAATGAGCCCTCTTGCGACATTCTAGGACCACTTGGTCGATACGATGACCCCTGGGGAAAAAAAAACAAATAAACACGCACCGCTGAATTTGATGGTGTCATTTTTCAAATTTGATGGTGTCATTTTATCAAAATTCAATTTTTTAGAGTTTTGGTTACTATTGAGCCGGGTCGCTCCTTACTACAGTTCGTTACCACGAGCTGTTTGACAAGGAGACAACTTGACTCAGTAACTAATTACATAAAAAAACAACAAGTCTTTCAACTGAAAGTAAGGAGCGACATTAAAACTTAAAATAAACACAATTTATTTCGTATATGAGGGGGTAATCACAATGCTCAACACCATGCTTTTGACCCTGAAGTTCTTCGGCACCTTAAAAAAAAGAGTTATTGTTCTAATTAAACAACCCTGGTGTTTCACAAGTCTTTCTTTAAAAATTGGGGCAAAATTTAAACTTAAGCGTAAAGAGCGAGGTGTTGAGAGGGGAGCAACTCTAATATACAAATAACTCACGTTTGTTTTAAGTTTTAGTGTTGCTCCTTACTTTCAGTTGAGAAAACATTCTTTATTTAACTTCAAATCATTTTTTGAATAGTGCCAAGATATCTGGCTCTGCTTCTATAGGAAATTCCCCCCCCCCGAGGAAATATGCTCCCCGTTCGTTGTAGTTGAAGGGTCCAAAAATTGAGTCTGTAAGGAAGACCCCCACCGCAACCTAAAACTCTCAGGTCAAGGGTTTTAAGTTGTACCCTGAGGGCATATAAGGTTCTCGTAGAGAGGGTGATCATATCTGATTTGGAGGGGACTCATTTGATTGGTAATCAGAAGTTCTAATGCCCTCTTTAAGAGTCAAAGTGATCAGAGCGCGGCTAGACATTGCTTGTGGAGATATCTCCGCAGGTATAAATTGGGATATGGTACAATTTATTTGCCTAGACTAAATTTGTCTTGAAGTTGTGGCAACACTGGCCCTCAGACATTTGCAATAAAACTTATATATACTTTCTGAGATCGCTTCTACTCACAGACTATATAGACACCAGTTGCGCATTTACTTTTCAAAAGCAACCCAAAGCTATCTTCGCGACAATAATGGGCGCTCTGTCCAAACCATACACCCTTGCAGTTGGAAACTGGATTCCGAAGAGGCTGATAGGTCAAAACAGAAATTACCGTTTTCATTCCTTGAATAGAGCCAAGATCTTTCCGTGCTGATAGGATATGGGAGCGCTGGAGGTTAACGCTTAATCTAAAGATGTATGCTGAAATTGAAATCTTTCTAAGAGCAAGATACGACTCCACTCAACTGGCGTCTATATAGACAATCTATAACTATGAAACATATCCAGGGTAATTTGAATGGAATGACTAAAAAAACACAATGGTCAATCTTACAATAAATTTTTCTGCCACACAAATTGTTGGCAATCGCCCAATTCAAACAATTACTGAAGATGTATTTACCCCAACAATCAGAAATAGGGCCAAAGCCCCAGCTTCTCAGGAATTCACATTTTTTAACAATGCAAGAACACCCTCAGAATTGCTTCTGACTATATCTACATTGGAGTACACGCAGCTCTTGTTAACATTCTCCGAGTTATCTATAAGTTTCTCACTAACACGTAACATTTATATAATTTGTTAAAACTTACAATATCCCTTGGCTTACGCCAAAATAAGAGGGAACCGAAACAGCGCCAAAAGTGTACGTATGCCGGACATCCGAGTCACAGGTATGATCCTCAGATTAACCGGCAATTCAAAAATTAATTATTTTATTGTTTGAAAAAGATAATAATTGAAACCGAGATTTGAAAACGATTGTTTGAAACCGAGTGTATATTGACTATGATGTAAAATTTCTTATATATATGTATCGTATATTTTGTCTACATTTGAAAGCTACAGAACAATAATCATATATCAAGCATATTTATCAATGTATGTGAATTATTTTTCATAGAATAATTACATAAGATGAATAACTTCGAAACATATTTGACATATTCGAAACATATCTACATTGGAGTACACGCGGCTCTTGTTAATTTAAATAAATTAATTAATTATCCGAGTTATCTATAAGTTTCTCACTAACACGTAGCATTTATAGAATTTGTTAAAACTTACAATATCCATTGGCTTACGCTAGAATAAGAGGGAACCGAAACAGCACCAAAAGTGTACGTATGCCGGACATCCGAGTCACAGGTATGATTCTCAGATTAACCGGCAATTCAAAAATTAATTGTTTTATTGTTTTGTTGTAATAAATATAGTCAATATACACCGAGTGTATATTGACTATGATGTAAAATTTCTTATATATATGTACCGTATATTTTGTCTACATTTGAAAGCTACAAAACAATAATCATATATCAAGCATATTTATCAATGTATGTAAATTATTTTTCATTGAATAATTAAATAAGATGAATAACTTCGAAACATATTTGAGCCATGAGAAAAATTAAATCAACAAAAAAACGGTTAAGATGACGGTGAGGGGATAAGCACGCAGAAGCTGTACTGGAGTTTTCTGTGGAGAATCTCCAACTTTAAAGTTATATAAGGAACTGAAAATTTTCTAACAAAGAAAAATTTGCAAAATTTGAAATAATTTATCCGAATTCTGTTTAATTTGCCATTATTAAGAAGGGAGAAATGACCTGAAGCATAAAGGACAGAATGATTACAGAAACTAGAATAAAGTTTGGCCAGCGCCCGTGAATTATACTTCCCTCTATTTGCAACAATCTTTGCACAGCCAATCTAGATATTTTTACTTATTAAATAAAAAAAACTATTTTTTTTAACTGAAAGTAAGGAGCGACTGTTAAAACTTAAAAGAGAAATTACTCCATATATGAAAGGGACTGTTCCCTCCTCAAGACCCCGCTCTTTACGCAAAAGTTTGACTCTTTCTCTGAACTCTACTTTTTAAAAGAGTAAAAAACTTTACCGTAAAGAGCGAGGTGTTGAAGAGGGACCATTACTATATGTAAACACTGGTCAAAGTTTGTAACTTGCAGCCCCTCCCACGGGGACTGCAAGTTACAACTTTCTATTTGCCTTTTGTCAGAAAAACACTGAGAAATACAGACATAATTTGTCTTAATCCTTAAGCTGGCTTAAATCTTATACACAGGTACATATAAATTGTAATAGGCTCTTATACCCACACCACTCAAGAAGTGAAGTTGGGTTAATCCTAATGAGGCATACCTAAGAATGATAAAAATAAAATAATTTAGTAAGAAAATGGTACGTGTATTACAGGGCCTTATCTAGGTTTTTCTCGGGGGTGTTTTACACAAGAATTTTTTCGACGAAGGTACACAAAAAAAAAAAACTGAAAAACGCATAAGAAATTTGTTTATAACCATTTTTGTTACACTTTTAAGAGTCAAACAAACATTTCGGGGGGGGATCAAATATCCAAACCCCTCCCCTGGATACGGCCTCATAGTATGATATAGCCCTGATCCTTCAAGCTGTCCATACATTGACGCATTGCAGAACTATTTTTTTTCGTTAGTTTCTTTCAGCTTGGCTTAAGGTATAAAAAAAATGAAAAGTGACTGCGAAGTAAAGCGAAGTCCTTTCAAATACAGGGCCTGGTTCGTCCCAATCGTGCTCTATCCGACCTGGCTGCTCAAAAGGACAGGACAAAATTCTGGAAAAAATTTCCAAAATTTCCTTCCAAAATTTCCTTTCAAAATCTATAGATTTTCAATTTCACCTGAAATATTCGTTGCTTTTGATTCTATTAATTAAAGACAACAATAATTAAAACAAAAGTGAGAATGATCTTGAAATCTAAAATGAGCAAAAATATATCATATAATGCTTAATTTAGGCATGAAACAATCAAAGATTGTTATATATGAATTAATGAAACTCAGAGCAAACAGAAATTAAAATGAATAATAAAACACACAGATAATATATGCTTTTAAGAATTAACAGAAGAATCATAACAAGGACAAAGATTAAAATGTTTAATGTAAAGTATACCACTACTGCTACTAGCAAATCACCGCTGCACCAAGCCACCTAGGGTCAACAAAAAACAAAATCGAAAAGAAAAACATAAAATTTAATTTACATCTAAGGTCATCACAACTACGCACGCTCTTCCTCCCTCCCAATCAGTTCAATGCCTCCATTCTTACACCCTCCCATGAATTTTTCATTTCTCTCAATGCTCCCTTGCACCTCCCTCGTACCAAAACCAAGGGTGACAAAGAGAAATTACGAAACATCTAAATTCTGTAACAGTAAGCGTAGCTTGTACTTTATAGAATTAAATAAAAAAAAAAACAAGTTTTTTTAACTGAAAGTAAGGAGCAAAATTAAAACTTAAAACGAACAGAAATTACTTCGTATATGAAAGGGGCTGCTTCCTCACCAACATCCCGCTCTTGACGCTAAAGTTTGACTCTTTCTCTCAACTCTTCTTTTTAAAACAGTAAAAAACTTTAGCGTAAAGAGCGGGATGTTGGTGAGGAAGCAGCCCCTTTCATACACGAAGTAATTTCTGTTCGTTTTAAGTTTTAATTTTGCTCCTTACTTTCAGTTAAAAAAACCTGTTTATTTTGTTAAATTTCTGAACGTTTTTGAATCAGTGCATGTTTTGACTTTGGCTCTCCGCAGAGGAATAATTCAAACAAAATTTGCATATTTATTTTTTTTTTTTTGCTAAATGACTTTCTCATAATTTTGATTGAATGATTTTGAAAAAAAAGAGCGGGGGAGGAAGCCTAGTTGCCCTCCGATTTTTTGGTTAATTAAGATAAAGGCAACTAGAACTTTTAATTTTTTACGAATCTTTTTTTTAGTAAAAGATATACGTAACTTATAAATTAGCTTATGTAAAGAAGTTTTGTATTCTCATGTTTTTATTACATATATGAGGAGGTTCGCCCCCTCTTCAGTACCTCGCTCCTTACACTAAAGCTTAAATTTTGTCCCAATTCATTAAGAATGACCTCTGAATCACCAAAGCCGTAAAATAAATAGTTGAAATTACTAAAAATGCTTTAGCGTAAAGAGCGGGGTATTAGGAGGAGGTGAGCTCCTCATATGGGTAATAATTTCTGTTCGTTTTAAGTTTTAATGCTGCTCTTTACTTCCAGCTGAAAAAAACTTTTTTATATTTCTTTTTTCATTGTTTTTTTTTTTAATAATGCTAGTAAATCCTGCGCTCCCTTCATGGAAATTTTCTTCTACCATGACAAATTCCTCGATGGAAAGCTCCCCCAGCCAAAAGATCCTATTGAAAATGCCTACACACTTCCCAATAACCATTACTATATGTAAGCACTGGTCAAATTTTGTAACTTGTAGCCCCTCCCCCAGGGACTGTGGAGGAGTAAGGTATCCCAAAGACATAGTTTTTATGGTTTTCGACTATGTTGAACAAAATGGCCATCTCAAAATTTTTATCCGTTGATTTTAGGAAAAAAATGAGCGTCGGAGGGGGCCTAGATGCCCTCCAATTTTTTTGGTCACTTAAAAAGGGCACTAGAACTTTTCATTTCCGTTAGAATGAGCCCTCTTGCGGCATTCTAGGACCCCTTGGTCGATACGATGACCCCTGGGAAAAAAAACAAAACAAAAAACAAAAAAAAACAAATAAACACGCACCCGTGATTTGTCTTCTGGCAAAAAATACAAAATTCCACATTTTTGTAGATAGGAGCTTGAAACTTCTACAAAAGGGTTCTCTGAGACACTGAATCTGATGGTGTCATTTTCGTTAAGATCTTACGACTTTTAGGGGTGTTTTCCCCTATTTTCCTAAATAAGGCAAATTTTCTCAGGCTCGGAACTTTTGATGGGTAAGACTAAACTTGATGAAAATTATATATTTAAAATCAGCATTAAAATGCGATTCTTTTGATGTAGCTGTTGATATCAAAATTCAATTTTTTAGAGTTTTGGTTACTATTGAGCCGGATCGCTCCTTACTCTTTACGCTAAAGTTTGACTCTTTCTCTCAATTCCTCTTTTTAAAACATAAGAAAACTTTAGCGTAAAGAGCGGGGCGTTGATGAGGAAGCATATATATATACGGAAGTAATTTCTGTTCGTTTTAAGTTTTAATGTCACTCCTTACTTTCAGTTAAAAAAACTTGTTTTTTTTTAATATTTAATTTCTGAACGTTTTTGAATCAATGCATGTTTTGATTTTGGCTCTCCGCAGAGGAATAATTAAAACGGAATTTGCGTATTTTTTTTTTTTTTGGCTAAACGGCTTTCTCGTAGTTTTGATCGAATGATTTTCAGAAAGAAAAGGAGCGGTGGAGGAAGCCTAATTGCCCTCCGATTTTTTGGTTACTTAAAAAGGCAACTATAACTTTTAATTTTTTACGAATATTTTTTATTAGTAAAAGATATACATATCTTATAAATTAGCTGACGTGACAAACTTTTGTATTCTTATGTCTTTATTACATATATGAGTAGGGTTCACCCCCTCTTCAGTACCTCCCTCTTTACACTAAAGAATAAATTTTGTCCCAGTTCCTTAAGACTGACCTCTAAATCACAAAAGCCGTAGAATAAATAGTTGAAATTACTGAAAATACTTTAGCGTAAAGAGCGAGGTATTAGGAGGAGGTGAGCCCCTCATATGCGTAATAATTTCTGTTCGTTTTAAGTTTTAATGCTGCTCCTTACTTCCAGTTGAAAAAACTGTTTAATATTTGCTTTTTCATTGTTTTTTTTTAAATAATGCTAGAAAATCCTTCGCTCCCTTCATGGAAATTTTCTTCCCCCATGACATTTTCCTCGATAGAAAGTCCCTCCAACATATCCCCCTATTCTCAACCCCTCCCCCCAACCATAAAATCCTACTGAAAATGCCTACACACTTCCCAATAACCATTGCTTTATGTAAGCACTGGTCAAAGTTTGTAACTTGTAGCCCCTCCCACGGGGACTATGGAGGAGTAAGTCATCCGCAAAGACATTGTTATAAGGTTTTTCGACCACGCTGAATAAAATGGTTATCTCAGAATTTTGTTCCGTTGACTTTGGGAAAATAATTGGCGTGGGAGGGGGCCTAGGTGCCGTCCAATTTTTCGGTCACTGAAAAGGGGCACTACAACTTTTCATTTCGGTAAGAATGAGCCCTCTTGCGAAATTCTAGGAACACTTGGTCGATATAATCACCCCTAGGGAAAAAAACAAAACAAAAAACAAAACAAACAAATAAACACGCATCCGTGATCTGCCTTCTGGCAAAAATACAAAATTCCACATTTTTGTAGATAGGAGCTTGAAACTTTTACAATAGGGTTCTCTGATAGTGTAATTAACATTAAGATTCTATGACTTTTAGGGGTGTCTTCCCCTATTTTCTAAATTAAGCCAAATTTTCTCAGGCTCGTAACTTTTGATGAGTAAGACCAAACTTGATGAAACTTATGTATCTAAAATCAGCACAAAATGTGAATCTTTTGATGTAGCTATTGGTATCAAATTTTTAGAGTTTTCGTTTACTAATGAGCCGGGTCGCTACTTACTACAGTTCGTCACCACGAACTGTTTGATAATAACCTCATATATGCTCATATATGCATCATATATGCCTCATATATATCAGGGACATACTTTATGGAAATGGGTATCTTCTTTTATTTATTAATAAAAGTTTGTTAATACAATTTTAATACAATATTTGTTAATACAATTAACCGTAGAGTGAAAAGACACTCCCATAAAATCAACGATAATTTACCATGTGAGATTCCCGATAAGCCGCAACACATAATTTACCTCCCATATATCCCAAAAATCACTAGAAATCTTAAAAAAGTATGCACACAAAACAATCTATATGTTGTATTTACCAATAATTTGAAAATCATAAATCTCCTAAATTCTGGTAAAGATAAGACTCCAGTTACTCGCCAAAGAGGTGTCTATCAAATACCATGCGACTGTGGCAAATTCTATGTGGGGAGACCCCACCAGAATTTCGAGAAACACCAACAACAACATAAAGATGATATCACCGAAGCTCTAAATTCTAATATTGCTTCTATTTCTTTTGATTCTGCTTTAAGCAGCCATGTTTTCGAAAATCCTAGCCACAAAATACTTTTTAAAGAATCCGCCATTAGGCATAAAGCGAGTAGTTCGAGAAGCAATTGAAATCAGACTTAAGATTAATAATAATATTTCCTTAAATAGGGATTTAGGAGAATATTCACTTAATGCTCTATACACAAATTTAATTAAAAATGACCTTACGAAATATTATAAAAAACCAATGGATATTGACACAGAGCCTGTCACAAATAGAGCTATAAGATCAACTGCGAAAAAAGCTAGGCTGGCAATAAAAACGTGTTTTTAAGTCATTTTCTTTCAGTTCAATGAATTGCCTCGTTTCATAGCAATTTATTTATCAGTCCTTGTTGAACTTCGCCGAGGTAAGGATGCTGGGACCATTTTGAAAAACTGTTCATTTTAGTTTTATTGATTTTATTCTCTTGTAAGTTGTTTTTTCTTATTTGTATTGCTGAGGACAGCCCTTGGACATAGGACCGAAATATTGGCATAGGGCCACTATCATAACTTATAGTACTTGCCCCGAGGGCTGGAAAGGGGGGGGGGTATCAAACCCAAAACCATAGTTATTTTATATTTAGAATGTTAATTGATCGAATTTTGATTGGAAGCATTAGGGGGAAAATGACATAAAGTAGGGAGGGTAGTTGCCACTCTTGAGCCTTAAAAAGCGAACCAGAACTTTCGATTTGAAGTTGAACAAACCTTCTAAACTGATTGAATTCCTGATGCATTTTGTTTTTGAAAATACTCCGTAATTATCAAATACTGATTTTTAAATTTAACTAGGAATCGAATCAAATTGCTGAAATTTAAATTAAGTCACAAAGGCTAGTCTTAAAAAGTGAAATGCCCTTGGTCACCACACATTTCATCAAGTCAATTGCGTTGGCAACATATCAGACTAAGAATTTCTTCTCTACCGCTAAGCTTCTTGGAATATTTTAATAGGGGGGCCCTTTGGCTACAGCAATTGATCGACCATTCAGCTACATTACAATTATCTTTGGGCCTGATTACTGAATATTTATGTTAATTTCTGCAGATGTAGTTTTAGTAGTATGTCATTAAAGTTGCCCATGAATTGCTGTTCATTGAATATGTTTTCGCAACATATGATTTTTTGGCCCGTATTTACTTGATTGAACATTGAATTTCTTATTGCTTTCGAACCTTGTTAAAAAAAACACGAGGATTTACTAGGATTTATTTTTATATACCCAAGTCAACCTTAGCAATTTTCATAGCTTCGACCTCTCCTCCTATCGAGTTAATCTTTCGCCTCTTACTAAAGATTGCCGTGGGGAGGGGCACTTGATGAGTTTTAACAAATTTTTGAATGCTGAAAGGCAGACTAGTCTACACTATTGTTGTATGTTTTAATGTTTCAAGATTACTTATCTAGATATTATTCATATATTATCTTACTTATCAAGATATTAGGGTTGTCAGACAAGTAACCCTGGAAAATGCAAGATAATTGAAGTCATTTATGAACAAAAACCCAATCTTTTCAAAAATATAAAACAAATTGTGAACTTATGGGCAAATAGTAAAAAGGGACTGTAATTGTGAAATATGGCAAAACTTCCAAAGGTGTCTAAATAAGCTATATTTACAGCGAAGTAGACGTGATTACTATTGTTAGTCGCCTAGTTGCCTAAAGCCCTTCAGTTGAACAAGTGGCTGGCTAGATGTTTGTTGTTATCTTTTGCAGGTGATATCCAGGGAAGCTACTTTTCAGCGGGTAAGGGATGCTCCAAGGCACTCTTGGTTTGGTGCAATAGTGTGCCAAGTCCTAGGCGCTCTTGAGTCCCGAATCTCTTAGGGCCCTCATTCCTCCCTCGTCTAGGAACCGTATTTCCATTCCAGTTTAGGGGATTCCTCTAAAATGAGAAGTTTTGAGATCTTACAGGGGCAAATCCTTTCATTTGGGGATTCCATTGGTTTCTAGATACAATACTCAGTCTGGCGGGAGAACACGATTCAAGAGACGATTCTCTGTGTGAAGAGAAAAGAGAATCAACAGGCGATTCTCCATGTGAAGGGAGACCAAGAAACGGGTCTGTGAGGAAGGAGAAACCTGGAGCCTAAATGCAAATATAACACAAAATCCCTGTGGTTTACCACCTCAAAGTTTTATATTCGTTGATACATTCAGGGAGTCTGAATTATTGTATTCTAACAGCTAAACTAATGATTCCTCGGTCTGAAATGACTGAAATACATTCTACAACATATTTTGGCACAAGGAATGAATGTGGTCAGGACTGGCCCTTTTTTCTTTTGCAGGCCTTCCTCCAGAACCGTCCTAAATTTTACACAAGTCTATTTTGCCTCCAGAGGGAGAAGACTTTGTGATGGGCCAATGGGCCTGTACGAAATTGGAACGGAAACGATTCTTGTATTTATTTCTTAAGCCCTTAGATGGTGTAAAAACGATTCAAGTCCCAGCTACATTTAGTCCTCTTTTGTTTCGTCTTAAAAAGTAACTATTTCTGGATTTATTATCCTTAGAGCATAGCCACGTAATTTATTTAGGCTAAAAAGTAAAAGGCAAAGCATTGCTCAAGAAATCTGAACAAAACTAACTGAAATCCATACACACTATTACTGCATAAAGTAATTGATCTTCTGCCCTTGAAAAATCAAAAGATACCACCAAATTGGAATGCAACTTTCCTCGTACTACTTTGTTTCTACTAAGTCCTTGTAGCTCGACTCCATCTTATAGGACTTTTTTTTCATTTCTTTTGCTTTTTTACAGCGGCGTAATTTCGTCAAAATCCAAACTTGAAGGGGATGGAGGAGCAAAGATGGAACCCTTTGTCCAAAATAAAGTGAAAATAGCAGTAAAAACTAAAAAGAAACCATTTGGTACCACAGAGACACTATTTAGTACTCTAAAAGAACTATAAATTTACTTTTTAAAAAAAATGTGTCTGTAGATCCTTAAATTCATAGGTTTATATTAGTTTAGACGAAATTTTGGAAGAAACTAAATTTCAGAAGGGGGAGGGGAATGAGGTTTGGGGGAGGGGCAGTTGCATCTTCCAGCTCCATAACAGATTAAGCCCCTACTTTTCTATGGTTTCGAACCTTAGAGTTGTTTAATAAGCTTTGATCAAATTCTCCTATAAAACTGCAATTCTACTTGAAGGCCATCTATTCTTCAAGACAGTCTTCTGGGCTACATAGTTAGTAAGAAGATGGAATTGTAGAATTACTCAAGTAAATGACAAATGAAAAGGACAAATACTTATACAATAGAGCAAGCAATCATTTATCTGATAAGGTTTCACTGTTTCGTGTCTGTGCATCTTTTTAGGTGATTGAAAATTCAGCTTTTGTTTCCATATTTGAAGCAAATTTAATAATATCTTAATAAAACTTGCATTGTTACCATCTAGCATATATGGAAAACCAGTGGCTTTATCAGGAAGGAAATTTTCTCTACAAGATTTCTTTCCTGCATTCCTCCTCTTAGATTCAAAAGAAATCTCTTCGTGGTATTATCATTGAAAAAGGGCTTGTTTTTTTTGCTTTGTATTTTTGTTAAAGAAATTGAAAAGATAACGAGATTCCAGTGCCCGGAATCTGGAGAATACTCTTTCGCCCCCTCTCCCCTTCCCCTTGGGCTGTGTTTACAAATCTATTTTGAGAAAGGAATACAAAAAAAAAAAATAAATAAAACCCATCGGAAACTTGTTTAAAGCATTGCCCTACGGTTTAATGAGTCAGACAAACAGATCGGAGATTAGCACATTGGGTCCAGCCTTGTCCCCTAGTTTCCATGAATTGGCGCATTTGATCAATACCGGTGGTGTCGACTGGTGTATTGACAATTTTTATTGCAAATGAGGGTGTTTTTTGCGGTATTTTTGTAAAAGAAAGTAAAAAAAAAACAAGAGAATTGTTCTCTCTGGATTTCGAAAAAAAACTTTTCTCTGTCCCCCGCCCCCTTAATTGCCGTGAATTAACGTTATTCATCAATGCTGGTTCCGATCATTGTTAGCTAAAGGGCCAAGAGAATATATCTCTGGTTTAAGGTGTTATCTTTTCTGATTTTGGCTTTTTGAGTGACAATTTTGTCCAAGTCTTGATTGGAAAATTTTCCGTTTACTATTAGAATTTTGAGATAAACTTTAATATAATGGGAAATGTTTTGTACTGTTTAAAAAAATCTAAAGACAAAGTGCTAAGTTAATTGAATGTTATTTGGGAATTGCAACCGAAATAAATTTTGTGACAAACTTTGTTACTTGTATTCTTTTAAGTGCTTTGACATTCCTAATTGAATTATCGCTTCTCCGCCTTTTGGCTAAGAACAAAGTGTAGTATCTGTTCTTATCAGCTTAATATCTGATACGGCCCTTACATGGGGACCAGAATATTAAACTGACTTTCGGAAACCGGAGGGATGTCGAGGCTTGCTCCGCTCCCTTCCCGCGTTGGCATGTTATTCAAAGTGAAGAGAGACCTCGCTGTTTGTTACTTAGTCCTTGAATATATTGGAAATCATTTTTTTTTCCATATGAAAAAAAGAAGAAACACTGTATAAAATTTAAAAAAATGAAGAGTGAAAAAGCCAATGGGTGGACACCATAATTAATTTAAAGTGCCCAAGCTGGATCAAAGTCCCCATGCATCCTTATCGAAAATAGTTCGTAATTATAAACTACTGAAATTTAAATTCAACCAGTATTCGATAAAATGGCCGAAACGACTTTTTTTGGCCTCAGGCGGCTTGGCTCTGCGGTGAGTTGTTGATAGTAGCAATGACTAGAGCCCCCCTATGATTGTTAGAGAGAAAATAATTGGCAAAGTCAGTAGAACGGTCACTAGGTTCTCAGAAATTAAAGTTTCGACTTTTCAGTCAAATTGATAAGAGAGTGAGAAACCCCTGATTTTGTTTTCTCAATAAGGTAAACTTTCATTTAAACGATCTAGAGGCGTGCATATGAAAATGAAATGGGGCATTCCTATTTTCAAAAATAATTCAGAGACTTGATTCACTGCTGTGAAAAAAGTATTGTAAAGCTACATCTGTTTAATAAATTAAAGTTTCTGAGTGGCATTCAAAGCAACCGGATTTATGTCGAAAGACATTAGTAAAATGATTCTTAACAATTCCTACTTACCTAGCTAGAGAGCTACCTTGATTATGAAGGAGGCGCTCACAGGGTGAGGCCTTTCCGCTGCACTTCGGATCGGCTGACCCCTGTGATTGTGATTACCACAAATGGGGGTAGCTCAACAGCGTAATTTTATGGTAGTGGGGGACTGCGTTCGCGGGGACCCCTCTACACATTAAATAGGTTTCTTCCTTTGAGCGCGCACTATGTTGCAATTTGAGACGGAAACGTCTCAAAAGTCAAACCCATAATAAAATATGTTATACGTAAGTGTGTAAGACGACATTTTCCGCAGCAGCACATGAAATTTTTTCCACACACAGCAACACATAGACAAGACATTAGACTTTTACAAGACACTCACTTGTAAAAGTGTTTTAGTGCAAAAAATATCGTATATTTACAATATACATATATATATATATATATATATATATATATATATATATATATATATATATATATATATATATATATATATATACTTATATATATATATATATATATATATATATATATATATATATATATATATATATATATATATATATATATATATATATATGTATATATATATATATATATATATATATATATATATATATATATATATATATAGGCTACTAGCTGTTGTTACATACCCGGTGTCCCGGTATGTAATTTCATCAGTTGACAAACATGACGTCAGTCGACAAACAACTTCATGACGCATACAGCTCAATCCTTATAGTGACGTCAGTCGAAACACAAACATGACGTCACTCGACACACACACATACAGACAACTTATTTTTATATATGTACTAGCTGTTGGGATGGTGCTTCACGCCACCCCAACACCTAGATGGTGGGGCGCTTTGCGCCCCCCAAGCCCCCCGCGCGCGTAAGTCGTTACGCGCCATATTAGTTACGCGCCATTGTAGTTGTGTCCCTGTGTCCCACCTGTGAATAGATATATATATATATATATATATATATATATATATATATATATATATATATATATATATATATATATATATATATATATATATATATATATATATATATATATATGTTTTTAACTACGTAAAACATGTGAATATACAACATTCTTCGATGTCCCATTGTCTGTGCATATAAATAGATTGTCAGGTTTACTGACTCTTGAACATGCAACATATAATTGTCCATGGGAAAAACAATCCGTATTCAGATCTATACCTCATTATTCTAATGATGTGTCCCTGTGTCCCGGTCGTCATTTATATTCCCTGTGTCCCGGTGTCCCGGTCTGTAATTTCTATTCTATTCTTATTTTTATTTCTTATTTTTGATTATTTGTAATTTCTTATTTCTATTCTATGTAATTTCTATATATATATATATATATATATATATATATATATATATATATATATATATATATATATATATATATATATATATATATATATATATATATATATATATATATATATATATATATATATCTGTGTGTGTGTGTGTGTGTGTGTTATTGCTTGATTTTAGTACTGCTCTATCGGCCCCCCCCTTCCAAAAAAAAGGCTGAATAAAAAAACTGAAGAAAACACAAAAAGTAAAAATTTCTACACACACACACACACACACATAGAAATTAGTCTATAAATTTAAATGTTTCTCATAAGAAACTATTTCAAATAACTTAAATTAGTAATATAGTGGACTTCATAAATGACTTTAGGAGGGGATCAGTAAGAATAGCTAGAAAACTGTATACCAACCACACAGTCTAATAATATGAACTTTGCTTACACAAAATATCACCTAGTATTATACCTAAATTTTGATTCAAAGTATTCCCTGAAGGGATTAAGCCCTTAATTTAGTTAACCATTTTTATATCAATTTTTCGTGTTTTATTTTTGGAAAAACTAATTTTTGTTTTTAAGTTTTTTTATGCCGCATGATTTTTCAATTAATTTGGAAAATTAAAAATGCATACATTTTAAAACACCAATTTATAATCAACAAAGCAACGAGAATGCTTAGTTTAGCTATAATTAGAACTTGTTGCGCACTAACAAAATCAAGCTTCCAATCTAACCAGAACCATGGATTACAAATCTATTTCAATTAACACTTATAGTTGACGATTATCAATTCTAAAACATGAAAGATAAGGAAATAAAATAATATAATGTAATAAGAATTTCTATTGGCGAGGACTTTAAATCAAAGTGAAGTAAATATTTATCTATAGAAAAAAGTTTTTAGTCATTAGAAAAGTTCAAAGAACGCATATTTTTGTGAAAAAACTTGATATTTGCAAAGTCTAATCTATCTAGCAACGTTGAGGTCTAACTAAAAAGAAACAGAGAGTTTTACTATCATTTTCACTTGATCTGGAAAATATTGGCTCCATTAGGATTTTGATGAAATTACGCCACTGTGGGACGGAGGACGCAGATGAGTATGTTTTCAATAATAAATAATAGCAGTAGGGACCTTTAATTTTGCCTAAAAATTTTCTTGTGTAAAAATGTTTGGATATAATGTTTTGAGTAAGAAAATTTTAGGTAAAGCGCTCCGTACCCACCAAGTCCTAAAAAAAAGTACTGAGTAAAGGACTATCATTTTCACTTGATCTGGAAAATATTGGCTCCACTAGGATTTTGATGAAATTACGCCACTGTGGGACGGAGGGCGCAGATGAGTATGTTTTCAATAATAATAATAGCAGTAGGGACCTTTAATTTTGCCTAAAAATTTTCTTGTGTAAAAATGTTCGGATATAATGTTTTGAGTAAGAAAATTTTAGGTAAAGAGCTCCGGACCCACCAAGTGCTAAAAAAAAAAAAAAGGTACTGAGAAAAGAAGAAAAAACTGTATTTCCATAGAAAAATGAAATGTAGTGGCGTCGATTCACGAAAATATAACTCTTCAATATCTTGGGGGGGATCTCCCCTTGATTGTCCCAAATATATCCCTAAGAATATATTGCTCCGTAGTTATATATAATTGATTGTGAGTTATATATAACGTAGTTATATATATTGACCCGGTGAAATACATTTTCGTCCGGGTGATAGATTGCAATATCAGATAAGAATGTTATGTATAAAGTTAGGCTGTTATATATAATTTAAAATTATGGATGTTAAACAATGCTAAAGAATGTTAAAATTTAGTTGAGTGTCATTGAATACACGGTGGCATACATTCGCCATAAATTTCCACCTTAAGTCCCAGATTTGCCTTACGCAGTTGAGCCAAAAGCAGCAAATGCCAACTGTGGTATGGTGCTAACAACCATTACTTCATTGCGATAATCAAATTAAGGGTAGAAAAATAAGTAATAATTATGTAATGTAACTCATTAGAAGCTTTTTTTGTAAAACCAAAAGGAAATAAAAAAGTTTTTTTTTTCGCTGTCATATTAAAATTTTGACTCATTTCTATATATTTTCATATAATTGTAAATGAAAAGGGGGTAAGAAATTATTAAATGTCTGGTGATTAGAATACATTTTTCTAAAGGAGGGGGAAGGGGCTATTCTTTTAGGTAAGCTCTATATTAAAGCCAAAAACTAAGCAAAAAGGGAATTTATAAAGCACAAGAGATGTAAGTAACAATTAAATCCACGTTAAATTCAGACAGAAATATTTCAGTTTTGGATTGTTAAAAATATTTTGACTTAATTTACTGTCTTGCTTTGTCCTCTAAAAGCAGGATCGTGAGCTCATCCCTTTAACTCAAAATTGGATCATCTTCATTGCGTGCATCTGAATTCAAATGTTCCGCACGCCTTTTTTCTCACATACCTCAGGGTCATAACTACAAAAAGTCAGACTGCTGCCGCCCCAAAAAATTGTTTTAGTGAAATAACCATTTTGCTAAGAGTTTTAGTTTTACATCCACTTCTTAAGTCCTTGTACATTTACTTTGAGTATACTTTGATACTTTTGTTAAACATAAAAAGATACTGATGTAGAATAGCCACAAACACCCAAGAATTTTCTCTCTCTTGAGCCCAAATAATTGCAACTCTGGGTTTTAGTAATATTAAATTACGTATCAATCTGAAGTTTTATTAAATTTAATTTTTGAGCAATTCGCCTTTTCAATTATTATCATGATTCAGCTTTGAATCAACTAACATTTACCATAAGCACAATGTAATTTGTTTCAGGACATTAGTTCAAATTACAAGCAGTCTTTCGGGCAGTGTTGCCAACGCTTCAGAAGAAAAAGTACCGCAAAACGCCCTAAAATTGTACCACTGATCAAAAAATCGTACCATATCTATTTTTTTGCGTGTTGTGCTACGGGCAAGACGAAAAAAAATTTTTGTGGATGATCGGGAAACTACATTACAAGAAAGAGAACAAAGTATCAGACATATTCTTTCAAAGATATGTGGGAGACCTCCTTTCCCCTGTAGAGACCATTTTTGTGTCACTCTTCCAAATAGCTTCTCACCTATTTTGTACTTATCGTACAGAAAGGTGTGCTGCTTCACGATATATTATGACCGCAAGAGACCAATAACAGGCACTTAAATAAATGTGTAAAGGAAAACTTAAAACTCTAGAAGAGAAAACAAATGAAAACTACAATTCCCTCCGCTCGCTGCGTCCTGACGCCCAGTCAAATCTTTTTATACCATATTGTACCACATTTTGTAAAATGTACCAGGAAATTTATGATTGTACCAGAATGTACCTTTGGAGGTGAAATCAATGTTGCCAACTCTTCAGAAGAAAAAGTATCGCAAAACGCTCCAAAATTGTACCACTGATTAAAAAATTGTACCATATCTATTTTTTTGCGTGTCGTGCTACGGGCAAGACGAAATTTTTTTTTGCGCTACGCACAAAACCAGAAATTTGATTATACCAGAATGTACCTTTAGAGGTGAAATGTACCAAAATGGTACAATTGTACCGCTGTTGGCAACACTGCTTAGGAGACCTTCACGATTGTTGTATGAAAAAAAATTAGGGCAATGGTCTCTTTGTCAGTATACAAGCATATACTGACAAATTCCAAGCTACACTTTAGGCTACACTTTGTAATTCTTAGAATTCCTGTGAAAGCCCAAATTTAAGTTTGCTCTTAGATGGTAATTTCCAAATGACTCATGACGCTTCACTTTGCAACTCTCAAAATTCCTGTGAAAGCCAAAATTTAAATTTGCTCTTTGATGGTAATTTCCAAATGATTCATGAGGCTTCACTTTGCAACTCTTAAAATTCCTGTGAAAGCCAAAATTTAAATTTGCTCTTTGATGGCAATTTCCAAATGACTCATGAGGCTGCACTTTGCAACTCTTAAAATTCCTGTGAAAGCCAAAATTTAAATTTGCTCTTTGATGGTAATTTCGAAATGACTCACGTGGCTTCACCTTGCAACTCTTAAAATTCCTGTGAAAGCCCAAATTTAAATTTGCTCTTTGATGGTGATTTCCAAATGATTCATGATGCTTCACTTTGCAACTCTTAAAATTCCTGTGAAAGCCAAAATTTAAATTTGCTCTTTGATGGTAATTTCGAAATGACTCATGAGGCCACATTTTGTAACTCTTAAAATTCCTCGGAAAGCCAAGCTCTAATTTTTTTCCTTAATGGTGATTTCCAAAGAACTCATGATGCTACACTTTACAACTCTTATTGCATTATAATAATATGATAATCGCTATTCAGAATTCAAATTAATTTTTTTTTCTTTTTTTTTATAGCGGTTGGTTCTTTCCATTTTCCTATATTTTATATACCTCCAGGGTGCCAAGACCTTTCTTTCCCAGACCGGGTTATAACGTGGACAATCGGAAAAATACATTTTCCTTCTCAGAATAAAGAGAACAAAGTGTCAGATATCTTCTTTCAAAGATATTTGGGAGACCTCCTTTCTCCTGCAGAGACCATTTTGGTGTCACTCCTCCAAATACCTATTTTATCTCCTCACCTATTTTGTACTTACCCTACAGATGGCTGTGCTGCTTAACGCTATATTATGACCGCAAGAGGCCAAAAACAGGCACCTAAATAAATGTGTAAAGGAAAACTTAAAACTCTAGAAGAGAAAACAAATAAAAACTACAATTCCCTCTGCTCACTGCGTCCTGACGCCCAGTCAAATCTTATTGTACCATATTGTACCACATTTTGTAAAATGTACCAGGAAATTTTTGATTGTACCAGAATGTACCTTTAGAGGTGAAATGTACCCAAATGGTACAATTGTACCGCTGTTGGCAACGCTGCTTTCATAGCCTTGGTTGACTTTACTAGATATTGAGAAAACAAAGCATTTGAATAGAAAGTTCCTTTGTGAACAAAACTATTAGCTAAAAATCTCAATTTGGGATTAATAATTAGGTACATTATTGAATAGAAATTATTTCTCACAATAAAATATCCTCGAAAAATAAAATTGCTGGTCTAAACTTGGCAAACATGGCTTTAAATCCTAAACAGTATTTCAAACCTTGCTATTATGGGCCTTTTTCATCTCATGTTAAGCCTTTAGATATAAAAAGTTTGATGGATTTTTCAGTGTTTGTCTATGGGACAAACACTAACTAATTAAGTGGCATTGCTTTAGAGGGAAAAGGGTTTCTCTATCGAGGAAGCAAAAATAAAATAAATACTTACTGTGACTCCACTCAAGAAGTGAACTCTACTTATTATGACTCCACTCAAGAAGTGTTTGGGCTATATATTTTCACATTATGGGGGAGGGTGGAGGTAAAGTATAGCGGGTCAGCCAACAAAATATGTAAGCTGCAATAATTCCAATTATTCTGCATATTGTGATGTAAAAATTGTTTTCTAACTTCATGCTGTCCAAATATTTTACCCCCAACCCTCCCTAACATACAAATAATTAGCTCCAGTTATACAATTCTAATGCATTTAGTCACAATCCTCTTGTTTTTCACTGAACGTAAGCTAATTATTTCTTAACACAAACAGATAAACCGGTTCTAGGCTTGTTCTCGAGTTTTACGCATCATAATTCTTGAGTTGGGTCACTATAACAGAAAAGTACCAATAAATATTCATTCATCGATACTATGAAATACAAAGATAGTTTTTCAAATAAATGTAAAAAGGATTAGAATTTCTTTAAAATGAAGAGATATATCCAAGCAAAGTAAAGAATAAAAACACAACTTTGAAATGAACAAAAATTGTTCTCCAGCTGATGCGGGCTATACTTTTCTCAGCTACTCCCCTCCCACTCCGTATACTAAAATTGGACTTTCCGTCCAATTCTGTGAGAACGAATCATGTGCGGCCACAGACTGGATTTTATGGGTGGGGGTGGGGTCAAAGATGGTCTAATCCGCAATCCCAATGCTCTATTATAAGCAACATCAAAACAAAAATATAAAAATATAAGGTAGCGTCATTCAACCAAGAGGGGGCTGGTTCTGGAGCCCCCCTGCCCACCCTTACAGGAGCCCATGGAACGACTGCTCAAAAACAAGGGCTCTTAGATTTTACTAGAAAAATTCTAATTGTTTGAATATAAATAAATTAAACCAGGGGGAGAAGGGGGAGGAGGAAGTGTCACTGAAAAGAATTCTTCCCCTTACCAGAAGAAACTCTCAGAAGAGAAAACCTTAAACTTAAATATTGACAAGAGATGGTCAATTTCCCCTTTAATTGGCTGGTTGTTTGTGAAAACTGCAAGCTTATATAGCCCCGACCTAATATTCTTCATATAAGTAGAACCTCTTTCTCTGACGGTCAACGCTAATGAAATTTATCTGAGTATGATAAAAATATAATACTTTAGAAACAAATTTGGGCTATATATTTACACATTAGGGAGAGCGGGGGTAAATATAGCTGGTCTGAATGCCAAATGTGTTAGATACAATTATTCTGCACATTATGAAATAAGAATTGTTTTCTAACTTCACATTGTTCATATACTTTACCCCACCCCCTGATTTGCAAATATATAGCCCAAATTATATATTTCCCATGTATTCGGTTACTTCTCATTGTTTTATTCTACGCTAAGCTGAAAGAAACTAACGAAAAAAAAAACGGTTTTACAATGCGTCTATGGATGAACAACTTGAATGATCGGTGCTACATCATACAATAATACCGTATCCAGGAAGGGGGATTGGGAGTTTGAGTAAGATAAAAATATAATACTTTAAAAACGAATTTGGGCTATATATACACATTAGGGAGAGTGGGGGTAAAGTATAGCTGGTCTGAATTGCAAATGTGTTAGATACAATTATTCTGCACATTATGAAATAAGAACTGGTTTCTAATTTCACATTGTTCATATACTTTACCCCACCCCCCTGATTCGCAAATATATAGCCCAAATTATATATTTCCTATATATTTCCAATTATATATTCGGTCACTTCTCATTGTTTTATCCACGCTAAGCTGAAAGAAACTAACGAAAAAAAAAACGGTTTTATAATACGTCTATGGATGAACAACTTGAATGATCGGTGCTACATCATACAACAAGACCGTATCCAGGAAGGGGGTTTGGGGGTTTGATCCCCCCCGAAATGTTTGTTTGACTTGTAAAAATGTAGCAAAAATGGTTGTAATCAAATTTTTAGTGCGTTTTTTTAGTTTTTTTTTTGTGCCATTCCCCGAAGAAATTCTTATGTAAAACACCCCCTTAAAAAACCTGGATACAGCCCTTTCATACAAGTACCATTTTCTTACTAAAATATTTTGTTTTTATCATTCTTACGTGTTCTTCATTAGGATTAACCTAACTTCACTTCTTGAGTGGGGTGGGTATAAGAGATAAGTACTGCTGTACTTAACTAAGTAGATAGATTAAGGCTTGGATTTATCTGTAATTAAATAAAAAAAACAAGTTTTTTTTAACTGCAAGTATGGAGCGACATTAAAACTTAAAACGAAAAGAAAATTAAAACGAAATTTTCATATTAATTTTTTTTTGACTAAATGGCTTTTTCGTAGTTATGCTCGGACGATTTTTATACTTACGATCTAACTTACGTAGCGAACTTTTGTATTTGTATATTTTTATTACGCATATAAGGGGGTTCCTTGTCAATAGCTTGTTCCTTACACTAAAGCTTGAATTTTGTCCCATTCTTTAAGAATGACCTCTGAATCACAAAGACTGTAGAATAAATAGTTGAAATTACTAAAATTACTTTAGCTTAAAGAGCGAGGCATTAAGGAGGAGACGAACCCCCTTATGTACGCAATAATTTCTGTTTGTTTTAAGTTTTAATGCAACTCCATACTTCCAATTGAAAAACCTTCATTATTTATTTTCTCATTTTTTGTTGTTTAAATAATGCTAGAAAATCCTACGCTCCCCTTCATGGAAATTCTCTTCCTCCAAGATAAATTCTTCCATGGAAAGATCCCCCCACTTAACCCCCCTCTCCCAACAAAAAAAAATCCCCCTGAAAACGTCTGTACACTTCTCAATAACCATTACTATACCTAAACACAAATTTTGTAACTTGTAACCCCTCCCCCTTGGACAGTGAGGGAGTAAGTTGTCACTAAAGACACTGTTATTAGGTTTTTTGACTATGATGAACAAAATGTCTATCTCAAAATTTTTACCGGGTGTATTTGGGGAAAAAGAGAGGGGGCTATTTGCCCTCCGATCTCTTCACTCTTAAAAATTGAACTAGATCTTTCAATTTCCAATCAAATGGGTGCTCGAGCATGAACTAGAACTAAAAAGTGAAAAGTGAAATATAAAAGTGAACTAGAATTTTCAATTTCCAATCAAATGAACCCTCTCCGAAGTGTATACGAGCATCCCTCCCATAAGAATACATGTTCCATTCATGTTCCAAGAGCATAACTTACGACGCCTGCCCCCGGGCCCTGGGGGGTCGTCGACTCATGATTTTTTCTTATCTGAACTTCGAACTATTTTTAACAAAATGGCTATCTCAAAATTTTATCGCATTTATTTGGAGGAAAAAGGGCGTGAGGAGGGGGGCTAGTTGCCCCACTCCCCATGGAGGGAAACCAGCCCTTCCCTCTCCCATTTTCCCCAAATACACCCGGTAAAATTAAAAATTGAACTAGAACTTTCTATTTCCAATCAAATCAGCACTCTTCAAAGCTTATACGAGCATCTCTTCCATAAGAACTATACATGTCCCCAGAGCATAGCTTACGACGCCTGCTCCCAGGCTCTGGGGGTTGCGTCGACTCAGGAGATTTTCTTATCTAAACTTTGAACTATTTTTAACAAAATGGCTATCTCAAAATTTGTATCGGTTTTATTTTGAGAATAAAGGGCGTGAAGAGCTAGTTCCTCTCGGATCTCGTTTGACTTTTAAAAAGGGAACTAGAACTTACAGTTTTCATTCAAATGAGCCTTCTCGGAAGTTTATTCGAGCATCCCTTCCATAAGAACCATATATGGTTCTAAGTTCAGTTTTTAGTTAATTTGTTGTTTTTTTTTGTTATGTAAATTTCCTATGGCCCATGGGCTTTTTCTGGAATAAATTATTATTATTATTATATGCCCCCAGAGCATAAATCATAACGCCTGCCCCCGGGCCCTGGGGGTTGCGTTGACATTGGAGTTTTTCTTACCTGACCTTTGAGCTATTAAAAAAAATGGCTAACTCAAAATTTGTATCGGACGGGCTCGGGGATAAGGACTTGGGGGGGGAGGCTATTTCCAATAAATTGAGCCCTCCAAAGTTTATACGAGCATTTTTTTTTCATAAGAACCCTATAAGCCCCTAGGGTATAAATTGCAACGCTTGTCCTCGGGCCCTGGGAGCTTTTGTTGACACCGGAGTTCTTTTTATCTGACCTCTGAACTATTTTGAACAAAATGTCTATCTCAAAATTTTTACCGGGTGTATTTGGGGAAAGGGATAGGGGGCTATTTGCCCTCCGATCTCTTCACTCTTAAAAACTGAACTAGAACTTTCAGTTTCCAATCAAATGAGCACTCGAGCATGAACTAGAACTAAAAAGTGAAAAGGGAAATAAAAAAGTGAACTAGAATTTTCAATTTCCAATCAAATGAACCCTTTCTGAAGTTTGACTCTTTCTCTTAACTCTATTTTTAAAACAGTAAGAAACTTTAGCGTAAAGAGCGGGAGGTTGAGGAGGAAAAGCTCCTTTCATATACGGAGCAATTTCTGTTCGTTTTAAGTTTTAATGTTGCTCCTTACTTTCATTTAAAAAAATTTGTTTTTTTTTATTTAAATTCTGGACGTTTTTGAATTAATGCATGTTTTAATCTTGGCTCTCCGCACATAAATAATTAAAACGAAATTTGCATATTAATTAATTGCAATTAATCGGAAGATTTTGAGAAAAAAGAAGCGAGGGAGGAGGCCTAGTTGCCCTCCAAGTTTTTGATTACGTAAAGAAGCAACTAGAACTTTTAATTTTTTACAAACGTTTTCATTGGTAAAACACATTCGTAAGTTACGAATTAACTTACGCAACGAAATTGTATATTCGTATGGTTTTATTGCGTATATGAGGGTGTTCAACCCTCGCTGATACCTCGCTCTTTACACTAAAGCTTAGATTTTGTCCCAATTCCTTAAGAATGACCTCTGAATCACAAAGGCCGTAGAATAAATAGTTGAAATTACTAAAAATACTTTAGCGTAAAGAGTGAGGGATAACGAGGAGGTAAACCCCTCATATGCGTAATAATTTTTGTTCGTTTTGTTTTAATGCTGCTCCTTACTTTCAGTAGAAAAAACTTTTCATATTAATTTTTTCATTGTTTTTTCAAATAATGCTAGAAAATCCTGCATTGAAATTTTCTTCCCCCGTGAGAAGTTTTTTCATAGAAATATCCTTCCACGTAAACCCCCCCCTCAACTCTCCCCCTAAACAAAAAAAAATCCCCCTGAAAACGTCTGTATACTTCCCAGTAATCATTACTATATGTAAACGCAGGTCAAAGTTTGTAACTTGCAGCCCCTCCCACGGGGACTGCGAGGGAGTGAGTCATCCCCAAAGACTTAGTTATTAGGTTTCTCGACTATGGTGAATAGAATGGCTATTTCAGAATTTTGATCCGTTGACTTTGGGAAAAAAATGAGCGTGGGAAGGGGCCTAGGTGCCCTCCAATTTTTTTGGTCACTTAAAAGGGCACTAGAACTTTTAATTTCCGTTAGAATAAGCCCTCTCGCAACATCCTAGGACCACTCAATCAATACGATCACTTCTGGGAAAAAACAACAACAAAAAAAACTGGCAAAAAATGCGAAATTCCACATTTTTGTAGATTTACTCCTTGCAACCTCTGAAATGAGGTTTTCTGATACGCTGAATCTGATGGTGTGATTTTTGTTAAGATTGTATGACTTTCTTTTGATGTAAATCAAAAGAAATTTTCTTTTGATGTAAACTGTAAGAATTTTTCAATTCTTTTGATGTAACTATTGGTATCAAAATTCCATTTTTTAGAGTTTCGGTTACTATTGAGCCGGGTCGCTCCTTAACTACAGTTCGTTACCACAAACTGTTTGATAACATATCAAGTACCCGAATGATATGTGACTTGGCAAGAACAAAATCTCTAACCACGCATCAATGCGTTGATTATGCAGGAACCGGAACAAAATGAACAATAGGGTGGATCTTTCGATTCCTTGTTCTCGAGGACATTTTGCCATGAAGTATTACAACTCATATGTACCTGTGTATAAGATCTAAGCCGGCTTAACGGTGCAGACAAATTGCGTCTGTATTTCTTAGTCTTTTTCCGACAAAATGGCAAATAAAAACACATGAAAATTATATTCTTGCCCTATATCCTAGCGGCACAGTGGAGAAGAAGGGGCCTGCTTATCCCTCCCCATGAAAAGACCCAAACCATATCTCCGCTGTTACGCAGAGATATATTCTGTTCATATCTCTGTTCGTGTCTGACACTCGGAAACTTTTCAGATAATTGCCAAAAACCGTTCGCTAGTATTTCAAACAGTTTGTGGTAACGAACTGAGTAAGGAGCGACCAGACTCAATAGTAGCCTAACTGAAACTCTAAAAATGGAAGTTTGATACCAGTATTCACATCAAAAGAATCATATTTTTATGCTGATTTTAATATATAAATTTCATCAAGTTTATCTTAACAATCAAAAGTGACGACCCTGAGAAAATTTGCCGTATTTTAGAAAATAGGGCGAAACACCCTCTAAATGTCGTAGAATCTTACTGGAAATCATACCATCATATTCAGCGTATCAGAGAACCTTAGATACGTCAAAAGAATTTGCTTTTAATGCAGATTCCAAAGCTATAAATTTATTAAGTTTATTGTTACCTATCTAAAGCTACGAAGCTGAGAAAATTTGCATGAATTTGAAAAAGGAGCAAAACGTCCCCAAACGTTCAAGCGATAGCAATGAGAGAAAATTCTCTCACTGAGGTTTCAAGCTTCTATCAACAAAAATGTGGAATTTTGTAATTTCTGTATGAAGAAAGATCATGGATGCATTTTATTTTCTCAGGGATGACTGTATCAAGCCAATAGTCCTAGAAGATCGAGAGAGGGCTCATTCAGACAGAAATAAAAAGATCGAGTGCCTTTTGTGAGTGACCGAAAAGACTGGGGGGCAACGAGTCTCCTCCCTCGCCCGCTTTTGTCCAAAAAATATTTGATGAAAATTTTAAGGCAGCCACTTGCTTCAGTATAGTTGAAAGGATCAAAAATTTTGCCTTTGGGGATTATATGCCTCATAGTCCCTAGGGAATGGACTAAATCACGTAGTTTACCCATTGGTCACAAAGATTATTTGTTTTTGGGAGATATACGTGCATTTTTTCTGGATGAGGAGACTTTTCTTGGAAGATTTTCCGTGGGGAGAATTTTCGGTGCAGAGGAAAGTTACGGGGGGGGGGGGTCCAGGAAGAAAGCAAATGGCATAATTTGGAAAACGGTCAGAAAATTAAATAAACAAAATCAAAGTAATATCAAAACTTGAAACGAATAGAAATTATTTGAGGGTATGAGGGTGGATGCCTTTCCCTCAACCCTCTGTCGTTATGCTAAACTTCGACTTTTTACAGTTTCATTATTTTATTCGTAACATAAGTCCACAAATACTTTTAGATTTAAAAATCTTGTCGTTATTACACACATGAAAAATAATTTTCAGTGTATATTTTTCGAGGGGGGAGGGTTCCGCGGGGGTTTGGATCGAAAATGAATTTGATTTGCATATCCTTTTCCGACTCTTTGGAAGCGGTATATACTCAAAAGAAGTTAATTATGTAAATGCAAGATGAATGACAACTTGATTCAGTCTTGGATTATTGTAGAAAGCATAACGTTTGAAAAAATCGATGTTCGCTTTTATCGGTTCAGTGCATTATCGTGGTTTTCGATTTATGGACTGATTCTCACGATGAATAGCAATTATGAAGGAGGGAATTTTCCGGGGGGCAATGGTCCTTGGGGGATCCTTACACAAACTTAAGTTAAAAATAGAATCGTTCTTAAAACGCAGGGGGGGGGGAATAATTTTCCTCGAAAGATCTTAAGCAAGAAAATCAGCTGTTTTGATGTTTTTAATGAATTAACTTCAATAGCTTCTATTCCATACTTGGATCAGTTGCGACATTTGTGTTTATTAATATTGGTGGTGGTTTTATTTGTTTTTAGTTTAGTGTTTTTTTTTATCTTTGTCTCTCCTGTGCTGAGAACGCCTAGTTTGTATACAGGCAAAATATCCGCGCGTTGTTTTAGCCTTTCATCTTTTCTCTCTACTGTCCGCAGTCTCGTTTGTTCTCTTTTCATCGAGTTTTACCTCTCTTTATTGATAATTATCCTTGGGGGAGTTTCAGGAGGGGTAATTTTCCTTGAACTCTCTTTGTCTCGAGATTGCAGAAGCGCACGGAGGGTAAGCAAGTTGTTACATAAAAATCCAAATATCATATACAAACGTCATGTATAAATAAATATGCCACCTCTCTGACAAGAATACAGAAGTGGTGCAGGGGGGACAGAGAGGGCAATTGCCCTGGGCGTAGAAATTTTAGGCAAATTTCCAAATAAAAAATCTAACTGTTAAAGTCATTTTGTAATTTTATTTTTATCAAGATAAAATAGAAGACGCAGTTAATAAATGAAAATAATAAGTAAATTATAATTGATTAATAAGATAAGTTAAAAAGTAAAAATATTAATAATTAAGATAATAGATAATAAATAACTTATAATATAATAAAAAAAAATATTTATATATTTTTATATAATAAAAAAAATAACTTATTAATTCAATTAATAAATTGGAGATAGTTTTGTTAATAAATAAAAACTTTGTTAAAAATTTGCCGTAAATTATTTGAAGGACAGGGGCTAATTAAAATCTAAATCTGGCTGCGAGAGAGGTCAGAACCGCTACTGCAAGAATACCTAATTCTTTGCCTTTTCTACTCCCCTCCGCAAGATTTTTGGAAAATGCGACTATTGTTTTACGACGAAGTCACTCACCATGCTGCTTCATTTGATGCTTTATTTGCTTCAACTTAATTTGTTTTATTGTCCATTTTGCCCTGATTTTATTTATGTCGGTTCTACCACGAAGAATACTCTGCAGTTTTGCTTGACAAATTGTCTTTAGCTATGGTTAATTTAGTTTCATGCTAAACATGTATCTATTATATGTTTCCACATTGCATAAGGTTTATGGTTGAATTTTTACTGGAGTTGAATTCAATTCAATGCAAAAAAAAAAAAAAATGATATCAAGGACAAGACATTTTGCACATTTTACCGAGGGGTTATGCGCTGGGATACTGCATGAATTTTTGGAAACAAAATCGAAGGGACTGGCGTAAAACCAGGAGGTACAGGGGCATCAATTTGGTAAAATTTAGGGGGGGAGCAAACTGCATTTTTCAAAATATAAAGGGGGTAATTTTGTTATTCTCGTTTAATTTTTTTTCTGTGGAAATACCAAAAAGATTGTTTTTTTTTAATCTGGGGAAAAAACCACAATAATCCCCTATATTGTCCCTGTCTCCCCATCGACGTGCCTTGAGTTGTAGAATAGGATGTTAGGTTAGAAATGCTATAGGCAGGTTCTGTCATAAGGCTGGAGGCAGTGGTGTCAATCAAAGATATTTTTGTCCCCTTAGATTTCTAAAAATATCGCCTTTGGGGAAATTTCATTAAAAATGTATTGTTTTAATATCTTCGTTGAAAAAAATAGAAAAAATGTCAAATTTGCTGCAGATAGATATTGGAAAATACATTTTTCAGCGGTTGAATTTTAATGGAGTTAATTCAATTCAATGCTTTACAAAAACAAAAGCTAAGAGCTCATATGGCACTTGTGACGAGGCAAGAAGAGCTAAGAGCCAAGAGATCATATGGTATAAGCTCTAACAAAATTCTATGAATCAATAGATTGATTTAAAAAGGAAAATAAGAGGCTTAATGCCGGTCAAGGTTTAAAATAAGAGCTCTGAGTCACTAAGTCCTTCTAAATATCAAAATTCATTAAGATCCTATCACCCACTCGTAAGTTATTCTATTGTGATCGAAATTCCGTTTTTAGAGATTTCGGTTACTATTGAGCCGGCTCACTCCTTACATGCAGTTCGTTACAACGAAATGTTTGATCAAACTTCTCAAACAATGACCGAAAACCACCTGCTAAGGTGTTATCAAAGGGAATATCAATGGGGCATTATATGGCCACTTACACTTGGATTCTCCTGATTTATATTCTCTTGCTGATCGTCCTTTTGAGAATTAAATTAAAAAACAAACAAGTTTTTTCAACTGAAAGTAAGGAGCGACATTAAAACCTAAAACGAACAGAAATTATTCGTATATGAAAGGTTTGTTCCCTCCTCAATGCATCGCTCTTTACGCTAAAGTTTTGACTCTTTCTCACATCTCTATCTTTTGAAACAAAAAAAGGGAGAGGGCCTAGGTGCCCTCCAATGTTTCTGGTAAGTTAAAAAGTACCCTAGAAACTTTTAATTTCCGTTAGAACGAACTCTGTCAGGACATTTTAGGGCCACTAGGTCGACACGATCGCCCCAGGAAAAAAATAGCGAATAAATTAGCTATAAATTAACAGAACACGCATCAGTGATATGTCTTCTGGCAAAAATACAAAATTCCGTAATTTTGTAGATAGGAGCTTGAAACTTCTAGAAAATACTTAAAGCGGTGAGATCAGGATGAAACTGGATGGGAAGAATAGAAACCTGTCTAAGATACGTGACTGACATAACTGGACCAGATCTGCTCTCTTTAATGGAATTGGGGGTGGGGTAATTTTAAAAATTGAGGTATTTGTAACTTACGAAAAGGTGATCAGATCTTAATGAAATTTGATATTTAGAAGGATCTTGTGCTTTAAAGTTCTAATTTCAAATTCCGACCAGATCCTGTGACATTCGGGGGAGTTGGAGGGGGAAACCGGAATTCTTGGAAAACATGAAAATTGGGGTATTTTTATCATACGAATAGATGATTGGATCATAATGAAATTTGATTTTTAGAAGGAATTCATGTCTCAGAGCTCTTATTTCAAATCCCGACCAGATCTTTTGACATTGGGGGGAGTTGGAGGGGGAAATCTTGGAAAAACACTTGGAGTGGATGAATCGGGATGAAGCTTGGTGGATAGAATAAACAAATGTCCTTGATACGTGATTTACAGAATCGTAGGTTAATGCAAACAAGAACATTACAATAAGGTCTTGGTTTTAACATAATATATAGTTATGCAAACTCGAATAATAATTGGTTCACAGCGACTCCTGTACCGCTAGCATCCCTACCGGATATTGCCTTTCGGCATTCAAATATTTGTTAAGACTCATCAAGTGCCCCTCCCCACGGTAATCTTCAGTAAAAGGTGAAAGATTATCTTGATATGCGGAGAGGCCAGAGCTATGAAAATAGCTAAGGTTGACTTGGGTATATAAAAATAAATCCTCGTGGTTTTTTTTAACAAGGTTCGAAAGCAATAAAAAATTCAATGTTCGATCAAGTAAATACGGGCCAAAAAATCATATGATGCGAAAACATTTTCAATGAACAGCAGTTCATGGGCAACCTTAATGACATACTACTAAAACTACATCCGCAGAAAATAATATAAATTCCTGGACTAGCATAACAAACGCAAACTTAAATTTGCAATAAAAAGGGTTTGAAAGAGAAAAAAAATTTAACTCGTTAAAAATTCATCTAGACTATCAGTTTTGAGGAAAAGCCTCAGATTTCAGGGTATGGTAGTAAATACATCTCTTTTACAGAACTTTTTTTTCACCATGACGAAAAAAATTTATTAAAACGATGAAAAAAATCAACCAAGATAACTACTTATAAAATATCTATTTAGAAGGGTTTCAGGAAAAGAACCCTACTAATTCTACTCTTTTTATGTTATACACTACCCCCCTCCCTTTTTACCGCTTATTGTCATATAGTAATTTTTCTGCTCGAATTTCCGCTATTAAGCTTCTAAATTTTTAACCGGACAACTTTACTCTAATTACAAAATTAAAATATATTGCAATTTACAATTTTCAAACAGTTCGTGGTAACAAACTGTAGTAAGGAGCAAACTGTGATTTTAAATATATAAGTTTAATCAAGTTTAGTCTTACCCATCAAAAGTTACGAGCCTGAGAAAATTTGCGTTATTTTAGAAAATAGGGGGAAACATCCCCTAAAAGTCATAGAATCTTAACGAAAATTACACCATTAGATTCAGCGTATCAGAGAATCCTAATGTAGAAGTTTCAAACTCTATAATGCGGAATTTTGTTTTTTTTTTTTTGCCGGAAGAAAGATCACGGATGCGTGTTTATTTATTTATTTTTATTTTTTTTTCAGGGTTATCATATCAACCCAGTTGTCCTAGAATGTTGCGAGAGGGCTCATTCTAACGGAAATGAAAAGTTCTAGTGCTATTTTTAAGTGACAAAAAATTGGAGGGCAACTAGGCCCACGCTAATTATTCTCCCAAAGTCAACGGATCAAAATTCTGAGATAGTCATTTTATTCAACGTAGTCGAAACCTTATAACTATGTCTTTGGGGACAAATTACTCCCCCATGGTCCCCTTGGGAGGGGCTACAAGTTACAAACTTTGACCAGTGCTTACATATAGTAATAGTTATTGGGAAATGTACAGGCGTTTTCAGGAGGATTTTTTGGTTGGGGGGAGGGGTTGAGAAGGGTGGGATATGATGGGGGAGCTTTCTATCGAGGAATTTGTCATGGGGGAAGAAAATTTCCATGAAGGGAGCACAGGATTTACTAGCATTATTTAAACAAAAAACATGAAAAAATAAATATGAAAAAGTTTTTTTCCGCTGGAAGTAAGGAGCAGCATTACAACTTAAAAAGAACAGAAATTATTACCCATATGACGGGCTCGCCTCCTCCTAATACCTTGCTCTTTACGATAAAGTATTTTTAGTAATGTCAACCATTTATTCCACGGCTTTGTGATTCAGGGGTCATTCTTAATGAATTGGGACAACATTTAAGATTTAGTGTAAAGAGAGAGGTACTGACGAGGGGGCGAACCCTCTCATATATATAATAAAAATATGAGAATAAAAAGTTCTTTACATAAGCTCATTTGCAAGTTATGTATATCTTTTACTAATAAAAAGATTAGTAAAAAATTAAAAGTTCTAGTTGCCTTTTTAATTAACCAAAAACTTGAAGGGCAACTAGGCTTCCTCCCCCGCTCTTTTTTCCTCAAAATCATTCGATCTAAAATATGAGAAAGCCATTTAGCAAAAAAAAAATAAAAAATTGGTATGCAAATTTCGTTTTAATCATTCCTTTGTGGAAAGCCAAAGTCAAAACATGCATTGATTCAAAAACGTTCAGAAATTTAATAAATAAACAAGTTTTTTCAACTGAAAGTAAGGAGCGACATTAAAAATTCAAACGAACAGAAATTAATTCGTATATGAAAGGGGCTGCTTCCTCATCAACGCCCCGCTCTTTACGCTAAAGTTTTTTACTGCTTTAAAAAGAAGAGTTGAGAGAAAGAGTCAAACTTTAGCGTAAAGAGTGGGGCGTTGATGAGGAGGCAGCCCCTTTCATATACGAAGTAACTTCTGTTTGTTTTAAGTTTTAGTGTCGCTCCTTACTTTCAGTTGAAAAAACTTGTTTTTTTTTATTTAATATACACTAGGTTTAACTATAAAATATTATTTTCTATCGAGCCTTATTTGCTTTTCAAAAGAGAATTAACCCAAAAAACTAACTAATTTCAGCTAGAAGTATTCAACCCCTCAATTAGCATATTACGTTATTCAATTTTTTTTCAAGCCCTGCATTCATTTGTTTTTATTGTTTTGACAAAAAAAAATGAAATTTTGGATATTTAAAGTTTCTTATGTTGCATGACTAAAGAATAAAAATTGATTATATAGTTCTACACAAAATGAGAACAATAATCTGATATTTCCCAGTTTCAGGCCTGTCTCATGACATAATAGATTTGCAGCTAAAAAAAAAAAAATTATAGGAAACTAGAAAAATCATTAAGTATTTTGTCCTCCCAATCGCTACCAGTGTCACCCAAAATGAACAATTCTATCGACCTAAATTTATTGATAGATCTAGAACGTAGAACTTATATATATAATAAGTTCTTAAATATATTAATTATATATATATAAGTGATAATCGTCACTTAAAATTTTGAAAATATGTTCATTACTTAGAAAATACTCTTTTCAGTGTTTTTTACAGTATAAAATCGAAAATAAATTTCCCTTGATTTTTTCGAGTTCTTATTCAAATAAAAATTGAGAAAATATTTGCCTCTCCTCATTTTTCACCTACTCACTCTTGGCAACTTGCCATGTTATATTAAAAAGGCCATATTTGCAATAAAACAAAATTTTGAAAACACTGTAATTGATAAAATCGTTTTTGTGGAGCTGAGTTTACCCTAGATAAAAAAAAAAAAACAAATGAAACTTCTGTTTGAAGTTGCTAGTCTGTGAAGCCTGCTGGTAAAATTTTGGTGCTGTTAGAGAAAATTCACTCTAAAAGGTAAAAAGGTCGAATGAAAAACTTAAACTTTTTTTCCTGTCCTTTCTGCTGCAAGGTAGCTATGACTAACGTACATAACTGTGTTTGGGCTCTTTTTCCACTTTTACGTTGTAATTTTTCCAAAATTTTCTTGGGAGTACCTACTATTTATCTCAGGACTCAAACGGAAGATTTTGAACCTTTCACTCTTTGAATGTTTAAACTGAACTTTAATCCAAAATGATTACAAATCAACTTGAGAAATTTCGACTACTTGGTAAAAAAAAATAACTATGAAACAGGAAGGTAACTAATTAGGTCTTCGCTGATTGCGTTTCCACTCTTTAACTCTTGGTCACTCTCCATGCAATATTAAAAAAGTCAGATATGCAATAGAACAAAATTTTGAGAAAATGGCAATTGATAAAATTGTTTCTGTGGAGCTGAGTTCATGCTAGATAGAAAACAAATGAAACGTCAGTTTGAAAGTCCTAGCCAGTGACGCCTGTTGATAGAATTTCGGTTCTATCATAAGAAGTTCACTAGGTCAAAAGGTGAAACTAAAAACTGATCCTTTTTTTGCTCGTCCTTTCTGCAATTAAGTTAAGTACTTGATGAAAGCACATGACAGCGTTCTTTTTTCACTTTTTTATGACAATTTTTCAACAAGATTTTCTAGGGAATAGCAAAGGTTTATCTTATGACTCAAAGGCAATGTTTCTACCTTTTCCCACTCATTTGATTATTCAAACTGAACTTTAATCCAAAATAATTACAAACCAACTTCAGAAATATCTATTACTTGTAAAAAAAAATAGCAAAGCAACTGACTAGGTTTTCACAGATTGCCTTTTCCCTTTCTAAGATATTTCAATGTGGAAAATTGGCCACAGCTTCTTCTTATTGGGCATGCTGTCCTTGATTTTGTCTTTTAATTTTTCCTGCTTTAATTTTAGCCTCCACGGAAATGGTAATTCAAGAAACTGACTCCTCAGAAGAAAGAAGCTTGTAACTGACTCTGTCGGCCATGTGGAAATTGAAGTTATTTAACTATGGAGAACGGAATATTTGCCTAATAATGTATCCGGGAGACCTACAGGAAATTCAGTGTTTTGTTCATTTGAATAATGATTTTACTGTATCTTCAACCTAACGGGAAAATTTTTCGCGGTGAAAATTATCGGTTCCTCGGGATGCCATCTTCCGAAGTATTCTATATTGCAAGGAAGAGATTTCTGGTATAACTTGAAAACCGATTAGAAAGCAAGTTAAAAACAAATCTTTAAATAAAAACAATTTTTAGCCATAATAGAATTCTTCCGGAGAATTTCTGAGAGACGCGTGATTTCACACTGCAAGAAATTTTGATGGAAGAATATTAGTCGGGGAGGGTTTTTTCATGGAGGACAGAGGCAGATCTCTGGGAATTTGCAATGAATGTAAACGATAAGAAATCTTGACCCCTCAAATTTTAAATGTACTTCAAGAGTTCAAATCTATTAAAAATTAAACAAATTCGACGCATTTCTCTGTTTTGTCATTATATTTCATTTGAAAGAATCTTTGTCACTTGTCTAGCTTCTTATTGAGAATTTATTTTCGTTCGTTAGATTTCGATTTATTGGGTGAAAAAAATTTCAAATTATAGGTTTTATTGTTTTTAGCTTTTTTATTCTTGATTTTAGCGGTTAT
The DNA here is from genome assembly GCF_032884065.1 of Artemia franciscana. Classification (NCBI taxonomy): domain Eukaryota; kingdom Metazoa; phylum Arthropoda; class Branchiopoda; order Anostraca; family Artemiidae; genus Artemia; species Artemia franciscana. Next base: position 33,656,309 of record NC_088878.1, on the reverse strand, counting down.
TTTCTCCACATTGTTAGCTTTTTACGTCCTCCAAATTGGGTCTTTGTTTCATTTTGATGTTTACGTTGCTTAGTTTTGTCTTTTTATTTTTGATTGACCAGTTTCATTCACGTATCACTCAGAGAATACGAATTTGATTTTCAAGTTTTTTTGAACATTTTTGAAGAAGGGAAATAGTTGTCTTATCCAGAATTTTTTGTTTGTTTCATCCAATAATTTTCGTTCTTCTCAAAAAGCTCCATTCTTCTTTTTCTTCTCTCTTTTTTTTTAGCAAATTAGATGTTAAGACTACAAAGACTTGTCAAATAGAAAGTCAAATTTCTGACCTTCTGTTCCAATGGTACAAATTATTTTCTTGTTGAATAATTTTAGTTGGAAAATTGTTACAAATTACTTCAAACCACTGGCAACACTGCCAAATAGTTTCTTCATCAACATTTAAATAGTCTTTATAAAAATATAAAATTTAAAGATGAATTTGAAGAAAATAACAAGCTACCTTTTCTTGACATTTATCTTAATTAAAATATATTTTCATTTGCTTTTTTCAATGAATATAAAGCCTATGCACAGCCATATGTGTCTGATTTTTCATTCGTGCCACCCAGTTTCGGTGAAGAGAGGAATTCTACGGCCATTAGTTGACAGGGCTTTCAGTTTTTGGTGCCAGGAATTTATTGATTCAAAATTATTGTAAATAATATAATATTCAAGATAATAACAAATAATATAAATAAATATTTAATAAATAATATTAAAGATAATAACAAAATAAATGCCGTTGCCCAATCTTTGGAACTGATTTCGTCTAACAGTTATGTCTTTTTACCATATATACCGCGTATGGGGGAAAACGCAAACGGATTTTGCGCAAATATAGCACTGATACATTTTTCAGTCAATAATACTATAAAGCAGTATCTTAAATTCGGATCCTTAAATAGCAATCCTTACTCGTGTGGGAAGTTTTCAATTGGCCTAACTCATCAACAATTTGTTGAACTATTTTTTGAGCTTTGTCGCGCAATAGATAAAGCAATAAAATTGAGTATGCCTCCGAAAACTTTTGTTTCAGCTTTGGCTAAACACATTTTCTATCATCTGTATCATTATGTGAAATTCAACAAAGCAAAGGCCATTTCTAAAGATAGAGGATTTAAACAGTAAGCTAGTAAAGCTATTGAAGCAAAAAAAAAATGTGAATAATATATCAATAAATAAAGATACAGGATATCTGAACATTGTCTCGATGTATAACATTCTTATTGAAAATAAACCAGCAGTTTACAGGGGTCGTAAGGTTTTAAAAAATCGCCAGGTGACTTTATTAAATACAAGACCTAAGAGAATTGCAGGAATAGCAGGAAACAACAAGACTATTTCCCAACATAATCAATAGATTCCTGTTTATTTTATTTTTCTTTATTTTACTCATTGAAGCAACTACATCAGCTTCTTTGGCCTATTAGATAATTAAATAAAAAAAACAATTTTTTTTAACTGAAAGTAAGGAGCGACATTAAAACTTAAAACGAACAGAAATTACTTCGTATATGAAAGGGGCTGGTCCCTCCTCAACGCCCCGCTCTTTACGCTAAAGTTTGACACTTTCTCTCAACTCTACTTTTTAAAACAGTAAAAAACTTTAGCGTAAAGAGCGGGGCGTTGAGGAGGGACCGGCCCCTTTCATATGTGAAGTAATTTCTGTTCGTTTTAAGTTGTAATGTCGCTCCTTACTTTCAGTTAAAAAATTTTGTTTTTTTATTTAATTTCTGAACGTTTTTGAATTAATGCATGTTTTGATTTTGGCTCTCCGTAGATGAATGATTAAAACAAAATTTTCATATTTATTTTTTTTGGCTAAATGGCTTTCTCATAGCTTTGATCAGACTATTTTGAGAAATACAGGGTGGGGAAGGAGGCCTAGTTGCCCTCTAATTTTTCGGTTACTTAAAAAGGCAACTAGAACCTTTAATTTTTAACGAACGTTTTTATTAGTAAAAAATATAAAAAAATATTTGTATTATGTATACGAGGGGGTTTGTACCCTCATTAATACCTCACTCTTTACGAATGATTTTGGGAAAAAAGGAGCAGCGGAGAAGGCCTAGTCCCCCCCCCCAGTTGTTTGGTTACTTAAAAAGGCAACTAGAACATTTAATTTTTTACAAACGTTTTTATTAGTAGAAGATATACACAACTTACGAATTAGCTTACGTAACGAACTTTTGTATTCGTATGTTTTTATTACGTAAATGAGGGAACTCACCCCCTCGGCAGTACCTCGCTCTATACAACAAAGCTTAAGGTTTGTCCCAATTCCTTAAGAATGACCCCTGAATCACAAAGGCCGTAGAATAAATAGTTGAAATTACTGAAAATACTTTAGTGTAAAGAGTGAGGTATTGAGGAGGGGACGAATCCCCTCCTATGCGTAGTAATTTTGTTCGTTTTAATGCTGCTCCTTACCTTCAGATGAAAAAACTTTTTATATTTATTTTTTTATTGTTTTTTTTTTAATAATGCTAGAAAATTCTGCGCTCCCTTCATGGAAATTTTCTTCCCCCATGACAAATTACTCCATGGAAATTTCCCCCAACATATCTCCCTCTTCTCAACAACCCACCCCCCCCCCACCAAACAAAAAAATCCCTCTGAAAACGTCTGTGCACTTCCCAATAACCATTACTATATGTAAGCACAGGTCAAAGTTTGTAACTTGTAGCCCCTCCCACGGGGACTGTGGGGAAGTAAGTCGTCCTCAAAGATATAGTTATAAAGTTTTTCGACTATGCTGAATAAAATGGCTATCTCAGAATTTTGATCCGATGACTTTGGGAAAATGATTAGCGTGGGAGGAGGCCTAGGTGCCCTCCAATTTTTTGGTCACTTAAATAGGGCACAATAACTTTTTATTTCCGTTAGAATGAGGCCTCTTGCAATATTCTAGGACCACTGGGTAGATACGATCACCCCTGGGGGAAAAAAAACAAACAAATAAACACGCATCCATGATCTGCCTTCTAGCAACAAATACAAAATTCCACATTTTTGTAGATAAGAGCTTGAAACTTCTACAGTACGGTTTTTTGATACGCTGAATCTGATGGAGTGATTTTCGTTAAGATTCTATGACTTTTAGGGGGTGTTTCTCCCTATTTTCTAAAATAATGCAAATTTTCTCAGGCTCATAACTTTTGATGGTTAAGATTAAACTTGATTAAACTTATGTATTTAAAATCCACATTAAAATACAATTCTTTTGATATAGCTATTGCTAACAAAATTCCGTTTTTTAGAGTTTTCGTTCCCTACTATAGTTCGTTACCGCGAACGGTTTGAAAAAAAGGGTTTTTAACTGAAAGTAGGTGGCGACATTAAAACTTGAAACAAACAGAAATTATTCTGAATATGAAACGGCTGGTCCCTCTTAAACGAATTAATCTTTACGTTAAAGTTTGTCACAACTCTACTTTTTAAAACAATACAACTTTAAAACAATGAAACAAAAATTATCAAATATTTCAGCCTTCCAATCGGTGCTAGTGTCACCAAAATGAATAAACTTGTCGACCTAGCTTCATTGATTAACTAAGAAAAAAAAATAGGCAAAGCTTCAGTATTTTAGTGACAAAAATATGTTGCCTTGAAATGTTTAAAAATTCTCTTAATAACATCTCCACAAAATTTGGCATTGACGAAATATTTGTTTCTTCAGTGGAAAAAAAGGAAAGGAGGATCTTAAATTTAAATTTCCTCAACATTTTATGAATTTTTAAGACCTTTACTATTAACTTAATTCCAATGAAACGGAAAATGACATAAGAATGGAAAATCCAGTCACATAGTGTCCTCTATGAACCCTAAGCAAAGGCAGTGGGGAATGACAAATGAAAATCATGATTCTTCCAGTTTTAGATTGATTAAAAGGTCGTTCGCTATTAATTAAAGTCTTGGGAGACCTAAAGTGACATCACAACCGAAAACGATATCGTTAAGAAGCCTATTTCTACCATAGGTGAGGTGAAAGAATAACAAATTGAGAAATATCGACGGTGAAAAAAACAAGCTGGACTATGGCCAGTAGAAAGAAAAGGTAAAAACTAAAACTACGCAGATATTTTGCCTAATTGAAATGAGGCACCTTCAACGCTGATAAAAACTAAAATAACCCAAAGCAAATAAAATCTAAAACTAAGAAATAAAAACAACCAATATCAATATCTACAATCGTCGAAGCTGAGACAATGTAACACTTTGTGGTAACGAACTGTAAGTATGAAGCGACTCGGCTCAATAGTAACTGAAACTCTATAAAACAGAATTTTAATATCAAAATATTTCACCGATTGCCGATTCCAAATATATCAAAACTCATCAAAAGTTACGAACATGACAAAATTTGGCTGATTTTTGAAATAGGGGGAAGCATTCCTTAAAATTAAAGAAGTCTTAATGAAAATCCCACCATTAGATCTGCGTACTAGAAAACCCCTACTGTAGAAGTTTCAAGCTCCTATTTACAAAATTGCGGAATTTTGCTATTTTGCCAGGAGGCAGATCACGGATGCGTGTTTGTTTGACTGTTTTTTTGGGTTTTTTTCCAGGGGTGATTGTATCGAAATAATAGTCTTAGAAGAAACAAGGAGGCTGCTTTTGAGCGGATATTAAAGTTCGTATGCCCTTTTTAAGTGACAAAAAATATTGGAGGGCAACTGGGACAGCTCAAAATAAAAATTTTGAAATAGCCATTTTGTTCAGATAGTTGACAGATAGAATAATTATTTTTTTAGGTGTAAAATGACTCCCCAATGTCCGTGAGAAGAGGCCTGTAAGTTTTGAAATTTTCACATTGTTTAGGCGAGCTATTTGTGATTGGGAAGTATTCAGTATTCTGTTAAATACAATAATTCTGAATCAATAAATTCAGAATTATCAATGCTGGAAGCCCTTACAACTCCTCTTTTCGTCGAGACTGGGCGGCACACGTAAAAATTCAGATACCTATCGCTGTGCTTAGGCTTTCTATAATACAACTACAAAAGAGAGAATAATGAGGACTTTTTTTTCCCAAGACAGTGAACCAACAAACCTATTTGAATATTTCGTCCCTATATCTAAGGGCCGTCTTCAGCAAAGAAAATAATAAACAATATAACACTTACAATAAAAGTTTTCGCTTAAGAATTCCTTCTTTTTTTTAAATAGCCTTGGCATCATTACTTCTTAACGAAGGCTTTCTATACATTGAGAAAAGCAAATGGAAACCTCTTTTAACTAAATTAAAAGTCAAGAAATGGTAGCTTGCTATTTTCTTCAAATTCAAATTTAAATTTTATATTTTTATCACAACTATTTAAATGTTGACTAAAAAACGATTAGGCAGTGTTGCCAGTACTTTGAAAAATTTGGTAAAAATTTCCCAACTAAATTGTTCTACAAGGAATTAATCTGCACAATTGGAACAAAATGTCAGAATTTTTGGCTAAATGGCTTTCTCTTAGTTTTGATCAGACGATTTTCAGAAATAAGGGGTGGGGAAGGAGTCCTGTTGCCCTCCAATTTTTCGGTTACTTAAAAAGGCAACTAGAACTTTTAATTTTTAACGAACGTTTTTATTAGTAAAAAATATACGTAACTTAAGAATTAACTTACGTAACAAACTTTTATATTCTTATATTTTTATTATGTATATGAGGGGGTTTGTCCCCTCGTTAATACCTCGCTCTTTACACTAAATCTTAAGTTTTGTCCCAATTCTTTAAGAATAATCAATTTAACGAATCAGCAGTATTGCTAGTTCTGTTTTGCTATCGACCTTGCGGAATAATTCCCACCGAATAAAAATTTGTGTTCTATTTTCAGGTGGGGAAACATTTGCCAGGTAATGACATAACAATGCTTTTGGTTATGCCAATAGACTATCAAACCGGGTAGTGCAATACAGACAGGCTGGAATTAATTCTGCTAGCTTTTGCAAGCCTTCACGTAATTCTTATTCATTTTTTGCTGCTACTGAGAAAATGTTCTAGCGTTGCCTGTAGCTTTCACGACAGCCTTTACGCTTTAACTAGAGCCAAGTTTATGTAAACATCTTTTTTTTATTATGACATTGAAAGTAAAAAAAGTGTGTGAAATAAAGTCTTGAATTCTTGACATTCGAGGAATTATTATAATTGTAAGTTAATATTCAACTTATTTTTATTAGTCATGTGCAGTCACCTTAATAATTTTAAAGCGCACTACTCAAAATATGTACAGTATTTGATAAAATGCAAATGCCGCATTAAACTTTAGAAGGTATACGGTAGTGGGGGGTAGCAAAACTCCAATTTGTAGCAATGTATGCTGTTGGATTTATTTATTCATCTATAGCAGTATTATCTAACCAAATTAATAATGCAACCTCACGTAACGTTTTCCTCGAGTTAACTGTGAAAGCTCAGTTGGATATTGGTGAATGGCATCTGATTTGGATTGCAGAATGGTGTAAACTATAAAGCAACACGTTACGATTTGACATCACAATGTTAATCTATCTTTGATACGTGGATTGTTCCCAAAAAAGTGTCCTATACAAGAGGCTGCAATATATACTTAATCCACCTTTGATATGAAAGATTACTCCTATAAAAGGATCCTATACATTAGGTTCCAGTGTGTACTTAATCCTTGGTATTTGGTAGTTTTTTCTGTAAATACTGGGCAGTGCCAGGGCACTTGATATGGCACTTGCTATTATGTAAATAAAGCTTTATACATCTCTAAAGTAGGTAAGTATGACGGCACTAGACCCTCAAAATCTAAACTGGCGGTGCTGAACTCTCTTTTGTGTCCCTTCAGCCAGGAAGTGTAATAGGGGGTTGGGGGCGAGCCAACCTGTGCTTTTACACACCTTTTCTTATTATCTTTCCCAGATTTCTCCAGGTACCCATTCAGAGCTGCGCCAACTTTGGCTGAGCTTAGAGAGTCACGCCACTGACCCTGTCCAAAACCTAAATAACCAGCCTGGTCGTGAATCGAACCCTTACCTCTCAGACAAAGGATTCCTCAACCCAGCGGACCAACCATCTCTACACGGCTAGCCATCACTTTTACACCTCTAGGTGAGCATGTCGCACTTTTTCAGCTGTAAAAACCTCAATAGTCGCCAATCCTTGAGGAGTTTTAGACTATAATTGTGTATAATCATCATTTTGCTTTCTATGATACTTAGACCCTTCTAGCCTGTATCCAGAGGAGGGAGGCTCCATGGTTTCCACCCTCGCCCTCCTCTAAAATTTGTTCCTGAGTCGTAAAAAATGCAGATTGACAAAATTTAATGCGTTTTGAAGACGTGTACTGTACCTTCCCCCAACCCCTCCCCCCATCCTAAACAAAAATCACTGACGGGACTTCATATATATGAAAGATTAATTGAAATGTGGTGCGTTTTTTCTTTTCGGTTTTTATAATCTAGTTTCATTATTAACCCACAGTTTAACCAACTTTGCGTTTGTAATTAACAGATACACATCCATCAATCAAGACTGTTTTTACTTAGCTATCCTGCTACTAGCACTAGTCAAATTGCATTCATTAGCAATATTTACGCGTCAGCAAGTAGAATAACTGATTGTCTATACTGCAATTCTATTCTGGTGAGTCTCTAGTCCCTCGCGGAGGAATCAATTTTAAAACTAAAATTATATTTAGTTTAATTTTCATTAAACTACGATTTGAGACCAAATATAAGCTTATAATTAATATTTTATCAAAAACAAAAAATAATTATAAGAGTTTTTCTGACTGGCATTACTTACAAAACAGCTACTGTATGTTGATAAGTAAATAGTAATTAGTTTTGGCGATTTCGTATATACTAATGAGTGAAATCTAAATATTTAAATTTTGTCTGTCACTAAAATCGAACAAATTTTTGAAAAGCTTGCAGCAAAGAGAGGTGGACATCTCCCATCGCTCTATGCGAAGCTTGGCCAATGTTTAATGATAGGGACGTTAGATTAATGCAAACAAGAACATTACAATAAGGTCTTGGCTTTAACATAATATATAGTTATGCAAACTCGAAAAATAATTGGTTCACAGCGACTCCTGTACCGCTAGCAACCCTATCGGATATTGCCTTTCGGCATTCAAATATTTGTTAAGACTCATCAAGTGCCCCTCCCCACGGTAATCTTCAGTAAAAGGTGAAATATTATCTTGATATGAGGAGAGGCCAGAACTATGAAAATAACTAAGGTTGACTTGGGTACATAAAAATAAATCCTCGTGGTTTTTTTTAACAAGGTCCGAAAGCAATAAGAAATTCAAAGTTCGATCAAGTAAATACGGGCCAAAAAATCATATGATGCGAAAACATTTTCAATGAACAGCAGTTCATGGGCAACTTTAATGACATACTACTAAAACTACATCCGCAGAAAATAACATAAATTCCTGGACTAGCATAACAAACACGACCTTAAATTTGCAATAACAAGGGTTTGAAAGATAAAAAAAATTTTACTCGTTAAAAATTCATCTAGACTATCACTTTTGAGGAAAAGCTTCAGATTTCAGGGTATGGTAGTAAATACATCTCTTTTACAGAACTTTTTTTCACCATGACGAAAAATTTTTTTTAAAACGATGAAAAAAATCGACCAAGATAACTACTTATAAAATATCTATTTAGAAGGGTTTCAGGAAAAGAACCCTACTAATTCTACTCTTTGTATTTTATACACTACCCCCCTCCCTTTTTACCACTTATTGTCATATAGTAATTTTTCTGCTCGAATTTCCGCTATTAAGCTTCTAAAATTTTAACCGGACAACTTTACTCTAATTACAAAATGAAAATATATTGTAATTTACAATTTTCAAACAGTTCGTGGTAACGAACTGTAGTAAGGAGCGACCCAGCTCAATAGTAGCCAAAACTCTAAAAAATGGAATTTTGAATCAATAGCTTCATTAAAAGAATTACATTTTAATGCTGATTTTAAATATATAAGTTTAATCAAGTTTAGTCTTACCCATCAAAAGTTTCGAGCCGGAGAAAATTTGCGTTATTTTAGAAAATAGGGTGAAACACCCCCTAAAAGTCATAGAATCTTAACGAAAATTACACCATCAGATTCAGCGTATCAGAGAATACTACTGTAGAAGTTTCAAGCTCCTATATACAATAATGCGGAATTTTGTATTTATTGCCGGAAGGCAGATCACGGATGCGTGTTTTTTTTTTCAGGGGTTATCGTATCGACCCAGTTGTCCTAGAATGTTACGAGAGGGCTCATTCTAACGGAAATGAAAAGTTCTAGTGCCGTTTTTAAGTGAAAAAAATTGGAGGGCAACTAGGCCCCCTCCCACGCTAATTATTCTCCCAAAGTCAACGGATCAAAATTCTGAGATAGCCATTTCATTCAACGTGGTTGAAAACCTTATAACTATGTCTTTGGGGACAACTTACTCCCCCATAGTCCCCTTGGGAGGGGCTAAAAGTTACAAACTTTGACCAGTGCTTACATATAGTAATAGTTATTGGGAAGTGTACAGGCGTTTTCAAGAGGATTTTTTGGTTTGGGGGAGGGGTTGAGAAGAGTGGGATATGATGAGGGAGATTTCTATCGAGGAATTTGCCATGGGGGAAGAAAATTTCCATGAAGGGAGCGCAGGATTTACTAGCATTATTTAAACAAAAAATATGAAAAAATAAATATGAAAAAGTTTTTTTTTCCGCTGGAAGTAAGGAGCAGCATTAAAACTTAAAAAAACAGAAATTATTACCCTTATGACGGGCTCACCTCCTCCTAATACCCTGCTCTTTACGATAAAGTACTTTTAGTAATGTCAACCATTTATTCCACGGCTTTGTGATTCACGGGTCATTCTTAATGAATTGGGACAACATTTAAGATTTAGTGTAAAGAGAGAGGTACTGACGAGGGGGCGAACCCTCTCATATATGTAATAATAACATAAGAATAAAAAGTTATTT
>NC_088878.1:33641250-33646221 GCF_032884065.1 Artemia franciscana | reverse complement strand
TTACTGCATTTTCTTTGCAGTAGTTGACTACTTGGATGTCCAGGTGACTGTTATAACTGTCCAGTAACAGTAAAATTTGTTGATGACCAGGTATGCTTCATAAAATATTTCATTGTCTCCAAGATGTTGTCAATCCAACCATTTAGATTAGCTAATCCCAGAGCACCATAGTCTTATCTTTCAACATCCATGGTTGGAAATTAACCACTGGAAAGACACTACCTATTGCACAAACAAATCAGACCATTGTTACATTTTTACCATGGTCTGCTGATGTTGTTTAGGTCAATTGCTTCTGGCCTTTCTTGGTAAGGACTCCAAGGAGGCAGTAATACAGTTGAGACCTGTTTCATTGGTGTTCCAAATACCTTTGGTATTTAGCATAGACTAAGGCAAGATTATTGAAAAACATCTCTAAAGCCACTTTGTTGAATCTAATTGCTCTAGCTTGACTTGTTGCCTTGGAGGATCATAGAAAATCTTACTGTTCTGATTTAGGAATGCAGCCATCCAGTCAATCAAAGCTTGTGCTTTTATTTCTGGGATGAAAAAAAAGAAGGAGCACAAAAAAAGGGTATCAGGTGGTATGTTCACTTAATTTTTAGGTCAAAAGTGTGAACTGCTCTACATTTACCTCAATAGCCAAGTTGTAGCCTATATCGTTGAGCTAAACACAGATGCAATGTATTGGAAAGGGCTTTTGTATTTTCCTTCCTGGGGTTATTTTGAAAATTGTGGTTGTTAGACACTTTCAACAACCCAATTATGGTATTCAAATCGACACCACAGACCATTTCTAAAAAATGGATACTACAAAAAAATTAATGTAAGTCTGATTTATGACTAGCTGTAGCTAGCAATATGATAATTATAAGTACCTGCAAACACTCAACTATGTACACACGTAAACAACACAGCTACAAAGCCTGGCGCATGTTAATGGAAACAAAAAGAATGCCTAAAAAGGTAGTTTATAGGGAATGTCTTTGAAAAGAGCGTGAATGAAAGAATCGCCGAAACACCCTCTGTGATTTAACACCTTACGGGAATACACGTTAAGAACTTTTGAAATTTTGAGCGAAGTCAACCAATCGTCAACACTTTAAGCCTAATTTTTGGCAGAGTTTTTCGTGCAAAACTTGATTTTATGATCGCAGTGGCCGAACCAACCCTGAGTTCCCCTACTGCTATTGATGAACAAATGGATCCGCAAACAAAATATTAAAAAGAAAGATTAAATTAACTTAAAACGATCATAAAATTACCATAATGGTAATAATATTGTATTGTATTAATATATAACCTTCAAATGACATTGAAGCTACTTGTCTTTAGCCTATGAATTCTTACCCATTCTTTATGTTATAAAACAATTCTTTCTCTGAACAGACCTTGTCTGCTCTTTTGGCTAAATATATGTGTCAAAAACTTCATGGGAATGACGTGACTAAAAAGTAACCGAAACTAAAAAAAACTAGGGTTTTGATTACAGTAGATACACAAAAAGAACCGAATTTTTACACTGATTCAATAAAATAAAGTTCATTTCAATTTAATGTTACCCATCAAAGGGCAACTAATTCCCCTCCCATTACATTTTTCCCAAGGCCTTCTGACGAGATTTTTGAGACAGCCATTTTGGTTAGCATACTTCAAAGGTCCAACGACAAAGGCACCAGGGAAAGAACTGACTTACTTGACTTAAGTCTCCTGCCGGGCACTGCTCGGCGTAGAGAGTGACGTCTGCCCACTTTACTCATTTTTTTACCCACTTTACTTACTTACCCACTTCGGTCCATGGCGAGTATTTGCTCTTCGCCCTGTCTGATGTTTGCCATCGCCAAGAACTCGGACAAGCTGTCGGACCAACGTTTTTTTGGTCAGCCTCTTGGTCGCTTCCAACCAACTTTGATAGGGTCGAAGTCATAGATCATCTTTGCGGGTAGATGTGGTGGCATTCGAAGCAGATGCCCGAACCATCGTAAGGTTCGCTTGGCTGCTTGAGTCGAAAACCAAGACTGCTTTGTGAGCTGCAGAAGCTTTTAATTGCTGACGAAGTCAGACCATCGTAGGCCCTCAATCCTCCTCAGGCTCTTTGCATGAAATATGTCTATTTTCTTGAGGGTTGCACCTGATGCTTGCCATGTCTCAGCTCCGTAAAGCATCACAGAACCGACTAGAGCGTTGAAGATCCGCAGTTTCGTTGTGCGACTGATATTTGGTTTTCGCCAGAGGTGACGATTCAGTCTACCCATGACAGAAGACGCTTTAGATAATCTTGGCTGCAGCTCGGGGAGAAGCCATTTGAAGAAATTACGGAGCCCAGGTAGGTGAAGTCTTTAACAACCTCGATGCTAGTGGTGCTGTCCAGACTAACTGGAGAGTTAAAAGCAGGAGAAGACCGGTTTATGGCCATAATTTTAGTTTTGTTCCAGTTTATATGCAGTCCTACTTTGGCAGCCTCTTCTCGTAGAATTCGGAGCGCTTCCAGCAGCTGCTCCATGGAGTCCACCAGAATGGCCAAGTCATCGACAAAATCGACATCTGTGATGGTATGATCTCCAAATTTGAGCCCAAAGCTGAGACGCGAAGTGGTTTTTGTCATAACGTAATCTATGATGACATCGAAGAGCTCTGGGGCCACTGCACATCCTTGGCGCACCCCTGTCGTGATTTGAAAGAACAGGCTGCGCCGACCATTTACTTGTACACAGCTCTCCGTCCCATGGTGCAGCGCCTTGAAAAGTCTGCAATATTTCTCGGGTAGGCCAGTCAACTCTAAGATCCACCAAAGAGCTTTTCGATCGACTGAGTCAAATGCAGCACAGAAGTCAATGAAGGCAATAAATGCTTTCTGTCGGAACTCTGTGGTTTTCTCTACTATTTGTCGAATCGTGAAAATCTGCTCGATGGTTGAACGATCCGACATAAAACCTGCTTGCTACGGTCTCCGTATTTTCCGAATGATGCTCCGACATCGATCCAGCTGGACCACTGAAAACAGTTTGCCAGGGACTGACAGTAGGGTTATTCCCTGGTAGTTGGAGCAGTCGCTTCTCGAGCCTTTTCTCTTCCATAAGGGGATGATGACACCCTTCCGCCAATCCTCAGGAATTATCTCTGTTTGCCAGATTGTAGAGAACAGGGTGTGTAGAAACAGGAGCATTGCAGGACCTCCATATTTTAGCAGCTCTGAGTTTAAGCCACAGATACCCGCAGCTTGATTATTCTTGAGTCTTTTTACTGCATGTCCAATTTCTGAGGGGCTGAAAGGCTCATCTGGAGGAACATCTATTCCAGGTCTTTGACTGCAAGGTTGGCTGGGACTATCATTAGGAGGCGCAGACGGACCAGTATTGTTGAGGAGCGAACAGAAGTGGTCCTTCCACCGCTCAAGACAAGAACCTTCGTCAGAGAGAAGTGCACCATCCCTGGACAGAACGGGACCCAAGGTGGGAGTTTCATTTTCAGTGAGGTCTCGGAGATGCTTGAATAGGCTGCCCATGTCTCGAGCTCCCTCCAGACGAGAGCAATGAGTCACTGTTACCTATTCGCTCTTCTCCGCTTCCGGTAAGACGTGTTTCTGTAAGACCTGCATTCTTGCGAAGTTCTTCAGAGAGTAGGTTCTTTGACGCAGGTTCATTCAAAGTCAAGACATTCCAGGTGGCTATTCGTAGCCCCCTTCAGTCCATAAGGTTTAGTCTGTCAGTCTTTCTGACGTCGTCAGCATGTCCATTGACGCGCGATGGTCGAGATCTTAAAAGGGAATCCGGGTCCGAGGCTATATTGTCACTTTTCGTAGCACTTAATTTTCGGGTGGAGGGTCGCTAGCCCAACCGACCCTAGGCCTGGAATCTGATTAGAGCTAGATTAAACCTAGGTACTGAAATTCCCGGGGTGGGCTCCACCCGCCACATGAGGCTGCGGCCATCCTGATCGGAGTGTTTAGTTGGGGGAGAAACCCCATATCCAGAGGCACGTGGTCAGCAGACAGAGTCTGCCTCATTCCGGACGAACTCCATTGTTATGTGCAGTATTTATTATTGGAAATAATACAGACATTTGGGAGGGATTTCTGTTTTTGAAGATTTTCTATCGTAATAATTTTCCGTAGAGAGGGAAGTTCCGAACAGTAAACTTTCAAGGGGAAATTTTACATTGGATGAGTTTGCCAGAAACCCTACGAACTTCTTTTATTTGCCTTACTTCGCCTTTGCCGGCTAAATTTTACATGTGGAGATGTTCCAAGAGAAATTTCCATCGTGGGGAATATTTTTCCGTAGGAGAATTTTTCCATTGTGGAATTCCTGCCAGAGACATTCTCTATGGGGAACTTTGTAGTGACTAAGACCATGCTGCCTTCCCAGACACCAGAAAAAAAAGAAGAACAATAAGGAATTCTTTTTCGCAAGAGAGTGGAAATCTAATTAGAATGAATGTTTTGGCCTTATGTCCAAGGGCCGTCCTCAACAAAACATAGAAAAAGAAAAACTTTAAACAACATGCTACCAAAAGAACTAAAGTGAAAATTTTTTTAACATTAAAAACATTTTTAAACAGAAAATAAAACAAACAAAAATTATCATTCAATAGAATGTTCAGCTGCAGGAATAGATTGCAAGGTCTTGATGACCTTGGCTAAACTCTTTAACAAGTATTCAATGTATTTCCGATTACGTAGTTCTTTTTTACCAGCAAATCAATGGTTTACCCGTGGACACACCCCTCTCCAGGTTACTGGCAAATATTTATGCAGGGGATAATGAAAATATGGCGTTAAATCTGTATTTCTACATGAATGACGTAATTTTACTTTGGAATTATGGGGAAAATTTACTTAGGTTTTTATTCATCATCTTAATACATAGAATAGAAATTTACTGTTTAACTTGGAAATTAAAATTGCAAATAAAATCCCATTCCTAGATGTACTAATTTCTCGTAGCTTAGATGAACTCCATTTTACTATTT
>NC_088878.1:33620839-33641150 GCF_032884065.1 Artemia franciscana | reverse complement strand
AGATTTCTAGAATTAAAATCAAATAGTTGTGGTCATCAAGTCAAGGCTAATTGTAGAAAAAGCGCAGACAGGCGGTCCAATTGAATGAGAAGCTCTTTTCTTCAGCATCGTCGAAAAGCCCAATAACTATTTTTGAATTCAAATCAAATAGTTGTGGTCATCAAGTAATTGTTAGTTGTAGAAAAAGCCAAAAATTAAAAATTGACATAGGACCATTAGATTGCCTGGAATGAGAGGTAAACAAGGCACGCCTACCAATGGTCTTTGGACAGGTTGAAGCAAGAATTTAGAATTGACCATTAATTTGTGTAAAATGACAGGCAAACAAGCGTCTTTCAAAGTTAAAGGGATCAATTTATTTCATCAATAATATATTTAATTATTATGCATTTAATCTTAAAAGAAAATCAAACTCAAACCAAAATTACAGAAAGATTTACTAATTCCCTAGATTATAACAGATGTAGACCTGTCTTTATGCAATTTTCTACGCCTTAGAATAGCCTACAGAAGGAGTAGAGAATACTCCAAAATCATCCTGCCTGCATAGATACCACCCTCCCCTCGAACTTAAATCCTTATTATTCAGACATTAAAAAAATAGAATAGCGAAAGAAAAACAAAATTTAAACTTACTAGCCAGCTGTCAAATTACCCTCTTTGTTGTTATTGTCCTATTCAACTAAATAAAATGACCAGGTTGAAAAAAAATTTGCCATAGGAGAATCTTATCAAATAGTTTGTGATAAAAAAAAACTGGAAGTAAAAAGTGACTTGGACCAATATTCACCAAAACTAAAAATGGAATTCTCATGACAATTGCTAAGCCGGCAATATTGACTTTTTATGCTTATTCTAAATATATGAAATTCTTTCACTTTATTGTTACCCACCCAAAACCAAAAATGTGAGAAAATTTGCTTGATTTTTGAAAAAGGGGAATCACCCCTCAAAATTCAAGCGATCTTATTGAAAATCCCTTAATTAAATACATCATATCAGAGAACCTTACCATAGAGGTTTCAAGCTCTAATCTTCAAAGTGTGGAATTTCGCTTTTTTCCCAGGAGTGATTGTATCAAACCGAAGGTCCAAGATAATTGGGTGGGAACTCATTCAAACGTAAATTTAAAGCTCTTTTTTAGTAGGTCAGGGGGAAGTCTTGTTTTCTGCCATTTTAGGGCACCAAACTACGACTTTATCCCAAAGAGGAAGAATTTGCAATCAATTTAAAGTTCTGTGAAGCTAACTTGGCAGCACTAGATTCAACCAAGTTGATTCGCTTTATTTGTCATGACATTAGGCTACGTTTGGTGATTGTAATTGCGTATGGTAGATCCCTAAAAAGAAACATTTTAATGGACCAACTTCTTACTTTTATCAAATTTCTAAGAAAACTTGCAGTTGGAATGATACAATTTTTCAAAGTACTAAAAAACTTTAGTTTAATGATCAAGGTGTTGAGAACGGGGTAGTCCCCCTATACAGCGTAATTAATATTTGTTTTAAGTTTAGACTTGCTCCTTACTTATTTGAAAAACCTTTTCTATTTCTTTAAATACATATCATGAAACTGTAAAGTTTTATGAATACAATACTTTTGGTAACGCAGAAAAAACGATAAATATTTCAATGATCTCTGTTTGGATTTTGATGGGTAATCACAGTTCTTGGCAATGAACTGTAAGGAGCGACCCGGCTCAATAGTTACCGAAACTTTTAAAAACGGAATTTTGATACCAATAGACATATCAAAAGAATTGGCAGAATATGCTGATTCCAAATATATAAGTTTCGTTAAGCTTAGTTTTACCCATCAAAAGCTACGAGAAAATTTGTCTGATTTTCGAAAAAAGGAAGATAGACCCCCTTTAAGTCTTAGAATTTTAATGAAAATCCCACCATCGGATTCAGTGTATCAAAGAACCCTACTGTAGAGGTTTCAAGCTTGTATCTGCAAGAATGAGGAATTTCGTAATTTTTACCAGGAGAAAGATAATGGATGGTTGTTTATTTGTTTCTTTTTTCTTTTTCTTTTTTCAAGGGTGATCGTATTGACACAGCGGGCCTAAAACGTCGAGTGATGGCCCACTCTAATGGAATGAAAAGTGCTAGTGCCCTTTTCAAGTGACCAAAAAAATTGGAGGTCAACTAGGCATCCTCCCGTGCCACTTTCTTCCTAAAATTGTCCAATAAAAATTTGAGATAGCTCTTTTATTCAGCATCGTTGGAAAGCCCAATAACTATGTCTTTAGAGGTAAAATGATCCCCCCCTACAGCCCCAGGGGAAATGGTTTTATGTTTTAAAATTTACCAATTGTTTTATTTGTTTTTGAGAAGTATGCATACATTTTTCGGGTGGGGAAGAAAAAGGACGAATTTTCTGCTGGGAGGACTTTGCTGGAGAAAATTTTCCATAGAGGGAAATTTCCAGGAAGTGAACTTTTCAAGGGAAGTTTTACACTTGGTGAATTTACCAGAATTCCTATAAGAAATTTCTTTATATGTCTTGCTTTTTCTTTACTGATTCAATTTTAGGCGCGGAGATGATAAAGGTAATTTTTCCAAAAACCAACATATTGGACGCCTTTATACTTCATAACTGTAAAAAATAAAATCCTTTTCAAAGTGACAACTTGATAAATACAATATTTGCTGGGAAAAAAATGATAAAAAACAAAAAAAAAACGTATCCGTTCAGAGGGAAAATTCCCTGCGTTCCGATCAGGAGAAAACAGTTCTTATTATAGTCGCTTCATATATCAGTTCAAAGAAACTCTTGCAGTGCAAGCAAAAGTTGACGGCATATTTCTACCGGAATTATCCCTTATTAAGTTATTGTACATAGCGAAGGCCTTAGTTAACATTTAAGTTTGTCTGTAAGTGGTAAGAAGTGAGATGGGACCGTATTAGCCTGTCTAACTAGTGTAGGAAAAAGCTATGAACGTGTGATTTTCCCTAAAACCGTTATTTTCAATAACCAGTGTGTTTTAAAAATAAACCATTAGTTGTTCGTTTACTATTTAATATTTTATTAGAACAAAGATCGTTTGTAATCAAGATTAGAAAAGATGAGTTCTTTCTAAGTATTTATGCAGAGCAACAAAACGCTCACCCTAAGATCAAAATTAAGTTGAACTCTTTTGGGGGGGGGGGGTTGGACCAAGCAAAGAAACTAGACTCAAAGATATATATAATGTATGTTATTGTGATTACACCGTTAAAAAGATTTGATTTTAATGAAGGACTAACCGAGTTTCGTAAAATCAGGTAGTATCGACGGAGGTAGGATTTGGGCCCTTCTCTCTCCCTCCGTAACTTGAAGATTCTCTGGTGCCTTTGGCATCGGGTTCCAAAGCTTAGTTTTGCCACAATTTATCAATCTCTACAATCAAGATTCGAGTTAATTCTTTTCAAAGGACAGCAACAACCAAAAAAAACCACCAAAAAACACTGTTATTAAGGCTTTCCTTTCTACGAAAAAAAGAGTTTATAATCCTTTTTTTTCTTCTAGATGTGGAACAGTTACAGAGTATTACCCCCAAAGTTGGAAAGGGATTATTGTTACCCATAAGAAGGCTCATCGGTGCAGACTTAAAACTTGGTTCGCCGAGCAGCACTGCACAGAATTTATTGATGGACGAACTGGAAACCTACGGGTGTTGAACGCACCAGGAGTTCCTGCATTTACTTGGGGTCATACCGACCTGGGAACACCATCAAATATCTTTGGCTTATGAATGAGTTCAATTTGGATCATTACATAGATATATGCACGAGTTGCCTATACAAGACTTTGGCCCTAATGAAAAGTTGACCTTTCTTTGCCAAATTGCCACATCTCCGAAATTAGTCCATAATATGGGCTTTTTACTTTTAGCAATATCATCTCATTCCATTCATATTGTTAACCCCTACTCAGGAAAAACTGGGCAATTTCGAGTTTGCCATCCGCGCCCGAGGCGAATTGGGAAAATGTGTATATGCTCAGCGCCCTTGGGATGTGTTTAAGAATATTTACTGGAGATGGATGTCCCCGGAAGTAATGGAAAGACAAATGCCTAGAGTTGAGTCGGATATGTTTTCTCTGTGCATGGTGGTAGTAGTAGTTTTTACAGGAAAACTGCCATAGGAGGACATGGATTTTGAAGATGTGCTTGAATTGATAAGTCAAAAAAGAGATGAATCTAAAAATATAGTAAAAAGAAATCCTGTCAGCAATGTTGGAAAGTTTCCCACATTAATTCGAAGGTTGTTAAAAGCTGGGCTGGATGTAGAGCCGCAAATATGCTGTGATTCTTCAGAAATCGAATTTATGCTCAAGCAGCAAATTCAAAAAACAGAAAAATGCATCAGATCGAATCTCGGTCAGCCACTTTCTGTTGATAAGATACCTTTTCTAATGCCCCTTTCTAAACAAGATTGATTCGGACTCAGAAACATCATGTTCAAGTCAAGAGAGGTTTGTGACTTGCTAGAGATTCTGGTGTTTTTGGCACTCCGGAAGTAATCGATGAATGCGGAGAATCAGTAAGTTCTGCGTCTTCCAAATCTTATGTTCAGAAAAAGGTAGAAACCTCTTGTCCGAAAATTTTGTACAAAAAGAGAGGTTGTTAAGCCAACAAGTTCAGGAGATAATACCCAAAGTGTTTCGAGCAGTCCCATCCAAAGCAAAAGTTTTTCGAGGCGGTTTTCACTCCCCGTCACGATCGAAGAAAAATGAGACAAGCTCCTTCGATTCGGCAGGTAAAGCGTCCCTTTTTCCCGCAGCAGCCAAAACGCAGAACGGCTAACGATTCGTCTGGCTCATCCTGGGGTAATATATTGAACTCAAGGAATGCCGGTATATTAAAACTTACAAAGAGGATGTTATCTACTGACCTAAAATCAGCAGACCTGAGCAAAAATAACACCAACTACTATTCTATCCAGCAATCGCTGGATACAGTGGACAGGGCGGCCCTGAGCCAATTTATGAAAAGGTTCAAAAGGGCAAAAAAACTCTCTCGAAAGATGGATCATCAAAAGTTATCCCACCTCCCCCCTCCAATGCCAAAAATTACCCAAGAGCCTCGAAAACCATCAAGCCACTTCAGAAACAAGAAGCATGTGATAGATCTGAATGGCAAAGTTGAATAAATCAAAAGTTCATCAAAGTTGAATAAATCTCTGGACAGTGAAATATTTTTAGAAGAAATGACATTTTTTCAATAGACAATTTACACTAACCTGGTCGTAGAACTGAAAAAAAAAACAAACATTATATCTGTTTCTGTTACTACAGCTTGTAAAAATGTTCGCCTGTCTAGGCTAGCTTTTGGTTTCCTTATTTTCAACTATGTAATATTCTAAAGAATATTTAAGATTTGATATTCTTAAGAATTAATTTCTTGAGTGTATTTTCTTGATTATATGAATTATCGTTGCAAAATTGAATTTTAATTTTTTGCGAATTAGACCGTGGATGTAGCGAAATTTTCATTCAGTAAACTGAATTTAGACCTTGAGTCAGTCCCACATGATTATTCACAACAATATTGTAGCTATTATTTAACATGAAGTGTGACAATTTATTATCGTGCCTTTTTTTTTTAGGTGGGGGGGGGGTATTTTTGCTAGTTTAGAATTTTTTTTTTATTGAGATTTCGCTTTCTTAAAAATTATCGGTACCTAAATATAACTTTAAAAAGAAATTGGAGCCTTATAGTTTCAGTGTAAATGTTTCTATCAATTCTAAATAGAATTTATTTCGTTCCTTTCAAAAAAGGGGGGGATAATAGAGCTGATAATTTACCTGGGGAGTTTCTGCTCCAAAAAAGTCTTTATTTATACCGTCTAATGACAATCATTTATTTCTAGTCATTGCACATGAAAACTTAGACCGTAAAAGGTATGATCGTATGGCAGTGGCATAGCTAGCTGTGGAGGGTGGGTACAGGTGAGTACAGCCCCCAAGTGCAACTCCTGTTGGGATACTATTTATACTTATTTCATGGATGGTAGACTGGGGGGGGGGCCGTGGACACCTCTGACTAAAATCGTTTTCGGACACTAGAAAACCCACCTATGTCTCTGTCTATACCCTCCCCTCTCAGAATAGCATTTCTGAACCTTTGGGGCTATATTTGAGTCAATTTTGGCGTTAAGTAAATTTATTTGATCTTTTTAAGCTGCAAGTTTCGTTTTTCTTGATTAGTTCGTATCGCTGACTGTTAAATAGCAATCTGTAATGCGATTCTTTGATCAAATAAAAGATGTTCAAGTTTTAAGTTTAAGCTCGTTTTCTGGAGATTTGGAGTCTTTTGGTTATTAGGATTTATATATTGTACTGACCGTTAAAGGCTGGAAGGCCTTTTTCGTGAAAAAGTAGCTCATAATCTATCTTACAAATGCAAAGATAATCTTATTATTCAATACAGAGTTAAATTTAGTTTAATGTGTCTTAAATTCAGTTGATAGCTTGTTTTGTCTTGTTTTTAGTTTTTTTTTTTGTAATTTTGACAGTTGATTGCTTCTCTTGTGGTGTTTTTAATTTTTTTTTTTTTTTTGTAATCTCACCATTTCTGATTATAATCGCTTCATATATCAGTTCAAGGAAACTCGTGCAGTGCAAGCAAAAGTTGACGGCATATTTCTACCGGAATTATCCCTTATTAAGTTCTTGTACATAGCGAAGGCCTTAGTAAACATTTAAGTTTGTCTATAAGTGTAAGAAGTGAGATGGGACCGTGTTAGCCTGTCTAACTAGTGTAGGAAAAAGCTAAGAACGTGTGATTTTCCCTAAAACCCTTATTTTAATAACCAGTGTGTTTTACAAATAAACCATTTGCTGTTCGTTTACTTTTTAATATTTTATTAGAACAAAGATTGTTTGTAATCGAGATTAGAAAAAGATGAGTTCTTTCTAAGTATTTATGCAGAGCACCAAAACGCTCACCCTAAGATCACAATCAAGTTTAACTCTATTGGGGGGTGGGGGGGGGGTGGACCAAGCAAAGAAACTAGACTCAAAGATATATAAAATGTATGTTATTGTGATTACACGTTAAAAGATTTGATTTTAATGAAGGACTAACCGAGTTTCGTAAAATCAGGTAGTATCGACGGAGGTAGGATTTGGGCCCTTCTCCCTCCCTCTGTAACCCGAAGATTCTCTGATGCCTTTGGCATCGGGATCCACAGTTTAGCTTTGCCACATTTTATCAATCTCTACAATCAAGATTCGAGTTAATTCTGTTCAAGGGACAGCAAAAAAAACAAAAAAACACTGTTTTAAGGCTTTCCTTTCTACGAAAAAAAAGAGTTTATAATCCTTTATTTCTTCTAGATGCTGAACAGTTACGGAGTATTGCCCCAAAGTTGGAAAGGGATTATTGTTACCGTAAGAAGGCTCATCAATGCAGACTTAAAACCTGGTTCGCCAAGCAGCACTTCTCAGAATTACTGATGGCGTAACTGGAAAACCTATGGGTGTTGACGCACCAGTAGGTTCTGCATTTACTTGGCGTCATACCGATCCGGGAACACCATCAAATATCTTTGGCTTATGAATGAGTCCAATTTGGATCATTACATAGATATATGCACGAGTTGCCTATACAAGACTTTGGCCTTAAAGAAAAGTTGACCTTTCTTTGCCAAATTGCCACTGCTCTGAAATTAGTCCATAATATGGGCTTTTTTACTTTTAGCAATATCATCTCATTCCATTCATATTGTTACCCTACTCAGGAAAAACTGGGCAGTTTCGGGTTTGCCATCCGCGCCCCGAGGCGAGTTGAAAAAAAGTGTATATGCTCAGTGCCCTTGGGATGTGTTTAACAATAATTACTGGAGATGGATGTCCCCGGAAGTAATGGAAAGACAAATGCCTTGAGTGGAGTCGGATATCTTTTTTCTGTGCATGGTGGTAGTAGAAAATAGCAAAGAGTCATCTAGTAATGGATCTCTGTATGAGACTGCCAATGAGGTGAGCCAACCTGAATTTTTTTTTTTGCGTGCCGCCCTCTGACTTAAAGAAGCCAAAAGTTAAATTATCTCCTCCTCCCCCCAAACCAGCCCGAGTGAATCTGACCAGCTAGCCTTTAGTGCCTTATGACGACTCTGTACCTGCGTCCAAAGATACTAGTTTTATATCTGAGAAAATTGTCGTGAAAAAAGACACAAACCGAGGCAGTGTGAATGTGGACTCTGTTGTTTCCAAAAATTTTGAAAGTGTAATCGAGCCTTCAAGTGGCAATACGGGATCCACACCAAGTAGTGCTTCAACCATAATTGATACCACAAATCCCATTGGCTGGGAGAATTTAGTTACTGAAGAAATGATTCCAAAGACTGTTTCAGTGTGTGAAACCATTACTGAAAACTCTCATCTGTCATAATTACATTCAACATGTGCAAAATAACCTAGCTGGATTTGAACCATGTGGCTCTGATGGCTGCCCTGTTGAAGACGAGGAAAATAACAGAAATGAGAATGTAGAAAACCAAATGATAAAAAACTCGTTTAATCAACTAGTGCCCATGCAAAAGAGTGTCTTTGAAACAGTGAACATAAAGGAGGAAACCGCTTATTTGTCGGTTGTTGGGGACCAAGGAGCATTGAGTCAGTTAATTCTGCCAATCAGTGAATTTATATATATATGTCCCTTTTCCAGTTGTGATTGACTTGTCTTTCACAACTTTTACTTTTAGTTATTTCTTCTTTTCATAACATGAAAAGATCTGGAATTGGGGTTAGACAGGCATAGGTTACTAGAATAACGTTTTCTTGGTAATGTGTATTATTGTAAAAGATAAACAGCCAAAAATGCTATATATTTTGTTTAAGTAACATATTTAAGCAATTTATTTGTTTATTGAGATTTCGCTTTCTTTAAAAATTATCGGTACCTGAATATAAAGTTTAAAACGAAATTGGAGCCCTATAGTTTCAGTGTAATGTTTTTATCAATTCTAAATAGAAGTTATTTTTTTCTTTCAAAAAAGGGGGGAGGGTAATAGAGCCTGATAATTTACCTGCGGAATTTCTGCTCCAAAAAGTCTTTATTTATACCGTCTAAAGACAATCATTTGTTTCTAGTCATTGTACATGAAAATTTAGCCGTAAAAGGCACGGTTGTATGGCAGTGGCATAGCTAGCTGTGGAGGGTGGGTACAGGCGAGTACAGCCCCCAAGTGCAACTCCTGTTGGGATACTATTTAGATTTATTTCATGGATGGTAGACTGGGGGGAGATGGACACCTCTGACTAAAATCGTCTCCGGGCACTAGAAAACCCACCTATGCCTCTGCCTATACCCTCCCCTCTCAGAATAGCATTTCTGAACCTTTGGGGTAATATTTGAGTCAAAATTGGCGTTTAGTAAATTTATTTGATTTTTTTAAGCTGCAAGTTTCGTTTTTCTTGATTAGTTCGTATCGCTGAGTGTTAAATAGCAATCTGTAATGCGATTCTTTGATCAAATAAAAGATGTTCAAGTTTTAAGTTTAAGCTCGTTTTCTGGAGAGTTGGAGTCTTTTGGTTATTAGGATTTATATATTGTACTGACCGTTAAAGGCTGGAAGGCTTTTTTCGTGAAAAAATAGCTCATAATCTATCTTATAAAAGCAAAGATAATCTTATTATTCAATACAGAGTTAAAAAAAAAACTTAAGCTTTAGACTAAAAAAAGTAAATATGCTTTCAGACAACTTAAGACTGTATCGAAGGAAACTTTGTTCAAATTTAGTTTAATGGTCTTAAATTCTGTTGATAGCTTGTTTTGTCTTGTTTTTAGTTTTTTTTTGTAATTTTGACAGTTGATTGCTTCTCTTGTGGTGTTTTTAATTTTTTTTTTTTTTTTGTAATCCTCACCAATAGGATTAATTCAATACAGAGTGAAAATTATGTTTTGTACTTACACTGGTTTGTGCGAGACTTTCCTAATTTGCCAAGTAAATGTAGACTTGATTAGCTGCAGACAATACTAGCTGTAGCAACTTGCGACTGTGCATACATAGTTGAATGGAGAAATGGAATCCCTAGCAATGCAAATTAGAAAGAATGGAAAATATTAGCTTTTAATTCGCTATGTCAATACATAGTCTAGCTCTGCTAGGTTGTTCTTGATGTTTGTTAGAAAGATTCGACTTTGACTTACATGTTGCATCGAAAGCGCAGCGTTGGTAAATAGTTTTTTTTTTCTGTTTGTCAATAAAGAAGCCAAAAACGGCAGAAAAGTTTCCGTTCTTCGCATTTCTAACAAACTTAAGAATGACTAAAAATAGTCATTGAGCTTGGGTACGTCGTGATATAGTGAATTAAATAAAAAAAAACAAGTTTTTTTAACTGAAAGTAAGGAGCGACATTAAAACTTAAAACGAACAGAAATTACTTCGTATATGAAAGAGGCTGCTTCCTCATCAACGCCCCGCTCTTTACGCTAAAGTTTGACTCTGTCTATCAATTCTTCTTTTTAAAACAGTAAAAAACTTTAGCGTAAAGAGTGGGGCGTTGATGAGGAAGCAGCCTCTTTCATATACGAAGTAATTTCTGTTCGTTTTAAGTTTTAATGTCGCTCTTTACTTTCAGTTAAAAAAAAACATTTTTTTTTTTATTTAATTTCTGAACGTTTTTGAATCAATGCATGTTTTGATTTTGGCTCGCCGCAGAGGAATAATTAAAACGAAATTTGCATTTTTTTTTTTTTTGGCTAAATGGCTTTCTCATAATTTTGATCGAATGATTTGAGAAAAAAAGAGCGGGGGAGGAAGCCTAGTTGCCCTCCGATTTTTTTGGTTAATTAAAAAGGCAACTAGAACTTTTAATTTTTTACGAATATTTTTATTAGTAAGAGATTTACGTAACTTATAAATTAGCTTACGTAAAGAACTTTTGTATTCTCATATTTTTATTACATATATGAGGGGTTCGCCCCCTTGTCAGATCCTTGCTCTATACACTAAAGCTTAAATTTTGTCCCGATTCATTACGAATTACCCCAGAATCACAAAAGCTGTAGAATAAATAGTTGAAATTACTAAAAATACTTTAACGTAAAGAGCGAGGTATTGGGAGGAGGTGATCCCCTCAAATGGGTAATAATTTCTGTTTGTTTTAAGTTTTAATGCTGTTCTTTGACTTCCAGCTGAAAGTACTTTTTCATATTTATTTTTCATTGTGTTTTTAAATAATGCTAGTAAATCCTGCGCTCCCTTCATGGAGATTTTCATCCCCCATGACACATTATCGATGGAAAGTTCCCCCCAGCATATCCCCCTCTTCTCAACCCCTCCCCCAACCAAAAAAGTCCTCCTGAAAACGCCTGTACACTTCCCAATAACCATTACTATATGTAAGCATTGGTCAAAGTTTGTAACTTGTTGCCCCTCCCATGGGGACTGTGGGGGAGTAAGTCGTCCCTAAAGACATAGTTATAAGGTTTTTCGACTACGCTGAATAAAATGGCTATCTCAGAATTTTGATCCGTTGACTTTGGTAAAATAATTAGCGTGGGAGGGGGCCTAGGTGCCCTCCAATTTTTGGTCACTTAGAAAGGGCACTAGAACTTTTTATTTCCGTTAGAATGACCTCTCTTGCAGCATTCTAGGACCACTGGGTCGATACGATGCCCTAGGAAAAAGAAAAAAAAAACAAAAAAACAAAAAAACAAATAAACACGCATCCGTGATCTGCCTTGTGTCAAAAAATACAAAATTCCACATTTTTGTAGATAGGAGCTTGAAACTTCTACAGTAGGGTTCTCTGATACGCTGAATCTGATGGTGTGATTTTCGTTAAGATTCTATGACTTCTAGGGGGCGTTTCCCCCTAATAGCTAAAATAACGCAAATTTTCTCAGGCTCGTAACTTTTGATGGGTAAGACTAAACTTGATGAAACTTATATATTTAAAATCAGCATTAAAATCCGATTCTTTTGATGTAGGTATTGGTATCAAAATTCCATTTTTTAGAGATTCTGTTACTATTGAGCCGGGTCGCTCCTTACTACAGTTCGTTACCACGAACTGTTTGATGAAAGCATTTTGTCATATAGAGATGAATTCTCTCAATTGAAAGCCATACAGCTACTTGTCAAATAGAGTAAAATGTTTCTAAGCGTCAGTGTGAGTCATGATACCAGCACCAAATTTTCAGCCCGCCCTAAACCTTCAAAGGGGGAATAGCTTACTCCGGGAATTCTTTAGTTTCAGTGTTTAAAATATTGACAAAAAGATTGATAAATAATGAAAGTTTTTAAAAAAAAACAATAAAAGAAGCTCAAGTCTGTAAATTAGACATTATAATTTTGCAAGTTGGGTGCGTTTTTCGTCAGCACTGCCGTAGATCCATGCCGCACATCCATGTCCAATCCATGCACTGCCGTAGAGGCAATTCTCTCAAGGAAAAGATGTTCATCTCGATGAGAGACAGAATAACTTTTAATCAGAAAAGTTTACTGAAGCCATTTACGTAAAAAAACATTGTTATTTTGCGAACAGAAAAGAGCAAATTTATGATGTCCATTGGGATGGATTTAACTAAGATCATAATTCATACTTAAAATGAACAGAAACTATTATGAAAGAAAAAGCGAAACTTAAAAGAAACTGACATTTCAATAAATAATAAAATTAAAAAAGCTTGCAAAATAAATGTGTCTCCCGACTTTCCGAAAACTAGAATTTCAATAGTACTCAGCTGTTATCCAAATTGGAGATTTTATCGAGCCAATTTGATATTATTTTCAATAAATGGAATTACTTGTTTCCTCCTAGAATTTTGCCTGTTAACAAAAATGTATTCAGATGTAGATATAAGTACGTCCATTCACAAAATTGTAAAGTAGGAGGCTTAGGAATCTGCTCATTTATTTTAATTATTTTTTAGTGAAGACAAAAAGATGAATTTTTGAATATCTAGAGGGATTTTGCTTCTCTTCTATATAATTGCTGAAAACCTGTATTATTCAAAATCCAGGCTAGGGCCCTGCATTGCCGAATTCTCCGCTTTGAAAGGATCATTTGATAGTCTGTGATTGATGTCAAGTCTTTGATTGACGTATATTACCCTAAAACAATCAGTAGCAACCCAGATGACAAATGAGCCATGAAACGGAGATCAGCACCGCCAATTTGGACCTTAAGGGTCTAGTGCCATCTTACTTATAAATGATAAATCATTTTTTTACAATGAAGTATTTTCTTAAGAAATTTGATCAAGTCCATTCTAAAACTGTTAAATTCAATTGACCTTCTTAAATGCTCGTGCACAAAAGCTATCATAAACAAAATTTTTATTTAAACTGAGAAAAAACATGGTTTCTGTTTCTGTTAATATAACTTGTAAAAATATTCGCCTGTCCTGGCCAGTGTTTGAATTCCTTATTTTCAACTATGTGATATTCTTAAGAAATAACGAAAATATAGGGATCTCAAGAACTAATTCTTAAGATGTGATATTCTTAAGAATTATTTTTAGACTCTATCTTATTGATTTTCTGATTTATGATTACAAAATATTTTTTTTTTCTACGAATTTTGTGGATATTTCATTCAATAAACTTAATTCGGAACTTGATCCAGTCCAGATTGTAGCCAATATTTAAGATAGTGCCTTTATTTTTGTTTTTATAGGGTGGAAGGGGGACATTTTCGCTAGTTTGTTATATTGCGTATTTAGATTTCGTTTTTTTTTTAATTATTAGCAACCTGAATACAAACTTCAAAACGAAATTGGAATCTGATAGTTTCAGTGTAATTGTTTTGCATCAATCCTAAATAGAAGTTGTTTTTTTTAGGGGAAGGGTAATGAGCCTGGCGATTTACTTGGAGAATTAGAGCTCCAAATATTCCTAATTTTATACCATCTAATGACAGTCTGTGCTTTCTAGTCGTTGTAAATATAATTCTAGCCATGAGAGGCATGGTCTTATGACAATAGCCTAGCTAGTTGTGGGGGGAGGGGGGTTTGGAGAACAATCATAACCAAGTGCAACACCTGTTGAGGTGGTATTTAGAAATGTCTCGTGGACGATAGACCGGAGGTCCGCGCCTCTAACTGATATCGTCCCTGGGTACTAACAAACCTATCTACCCCTCCGCATAATCCCCCCCTCTCCCTATCTCTCTCTCTGAATAGCATTCCTGGAAATATCGGCGCCATATTTGTGTCAAAATTGGTGTCTAATAAATTTATTTCATTTTTGAAGGTGTAAGTGTTACGTTTTCTTTTTTCTTGATTAATTGGTATCGCTGAGTGTTAAATAGCGATCTATGATATGATACTTCGATGAAAAAAAAAATGTTCAAGTTTTAAAGTTTAAGATCTTATTCTGGAGCTATCCAAAATAATTAACACTAGCTGCAGATTATCGGATTTCCAAGGGCATGTACATACGATGGCATTCAAAGGTGCTGAATAGCGTGTCTTAATCCTCTGTAAGGCAGGTACTTGGTTGAAAAATATGGGGTTTAGGGCGAGGAGAGGGGTTAGTCCTGTGATTATTTTGGCCATTTTAGAATCATTTACCTACTAATTTGCCTGTTTTCCTTTTTTTTTTTTTCATATGGATTTTAACCCTCAAATCCTGTTAGCCCTGGGCTCACCTCCCCTCTCTATTGGTGCCTGTGTTTCCTTGTTACAAATCCCAACTTGTTGCAAATTCTTGTAGATCTTAATAACTGGGAACGAAAACCGCTTTATCTTCATTATGAAAAATAATTCATTATGCCCACTTTGTTTAGCCACTTGCCTATGATTTGAAAGCCACTTCATCAAATCGTACCAGTTCAGTTTGCTCAACCCTACCCGATATAAAGAAGGATCATCTTCAGTAAGAAGCATAATTTGGGCTTAACTTTTCAACACGTTTCCAATGCTGTTATTTAATGTTGTCTATTATTTACCTTAGATCTGATTGTATTCATGATGACCTCTTCACAGGGGGTCTGCAAATTGGGAGTCGGAAATCTTTTGTCGAGTCTTTACTTAGAGCGTTTAATAGGCCAGTTTTAGCTCATATATGGTTACTCCGAATTCTATAGAACAATCAAATTCAACTTCATGTAAAGGTTGACTAACCAATAAAACACTGGACAAACAGGCAGGAATCTGCTTACAGTGTAAAAATTTTTAATTTTAGGAAAAACTGCAAACATTCATGACAGAGAAAAATCTTTAAATGTCTCAGACGATCTGAACTAAAAAAAAAAAAAAATGTAGTCTAGCGGAGGGCTAATACCCTGGTAATGTTCGTTTAGTGATTCTAGAACAAAAGTTCTTTCCCTACAAGTTCCATGAATATCTTGTGCGTGTTTTGACTTAGAACTTCGCTTAATTTTTGTCTTTTTTTGTCGCAATTGATTCGTAATGCGGACTTAATTGGCATCTTAGATTTTCTGAATTCATTGTTCTCATCATTCAAATCATAAGCTAATAATTGTGTCTATACAATAAACTTTTTCGCGTCCATTTTTTCAAATTTATGTTTTAAGAGTGACTGATATGGGTCGTTGTATAATTTGCAAGATCCGCAAAACAATTACATGTGTTTTATTGTCCAATTGGCATTAAATTAACATTAACTTAAGATTTCAAATTTGATATATCATGAGAAAACAATTAATCTAGATTTAAAAAAAACTGCTTCTGTGTTTTCATCAAAAGTTTGAAAAAATTCCCCCCCCCCAAGACTTTGAAAAAAAAACTATTTTATTTCTTTTTAGTCCTTGCTAGTAGTATAGGTGTGGCATCATTTGATAAAAGTCGTGGAATTCTCTTGAATTTCTCCACTAACTGTCACAAAATAGCCATACTCTCCATTCTCATTTATAGTAGAAAAGTCGGGGTAATCCTGAGATTGTAAAATTTTATAGTCACCAATGGGTATTTTATAATTTGACATGCAGTTTGCATATAGTCCATTATGATCTAAACATAAACCGTAGCTCGGATTATCAGGATGAGTAGGGTCACATTGAATGTACCGATCATTATGGAATACCAGACCACCATATATAGCTTTTTCAATCTTAAGATGAATTTCTAAATCTTCAATTAAGTGGATTTTATGTGGACCTGCAAATTTCAACATTTGTTGGTATGCTAAAGATGGTGTTGAAAAATATGCATTTGGGTCTAAACTATAAAGATCTAGTACATCTTCAACAAAGGTCATAAAAACATCGGCTAGAGTTAACACATCTGATACAAGATAAACTCCGCAATAATGCCACAAATTTTGCACTCGAAGACATCCCAAACTTTTTGCGCAAAAGCGTATTCTTCTGCACTTATGTCCTTTTGGTTGAGATCATCATAAAAAGATGCTTGAGATGGTAAACTTGGTTCTTCAAACCGTGTAAATTCATCCATATAACTATACGGGAAACACCCTTTTGTGTAAGTAGATTGTATTGATGATCATTTGAAAATTTCTGTCGTAGGATTTGGAAAGACTGTGGATCTTCAGCCTTTTGTAGAGCAATCAAATTTTCCAAGGATTTTGGCAGGAATGCAAAAGTGTCAAAGAAGAGAATTGAATAGCGGCGTTCTTGGTTATTTTCAAGGCTCCGGGACCAGCTAATTTTTAAGGTGAGAAATTTTTCGCTTGATTTAGCCAATGGTTCGTACTGTAAATTAAAACCTTCAATTTGTGAAAGGGCTTCCAAAACATGTTTTATGTCATAACTTAAATTATGGAACCCAACCGGAATATACCGCTTATGTCTTAAAACGGTGTTACATGTCGAGTGAGCTAAACATTCAAAATTCGGTCCTTTAATATGATGGCAGTGGTGTCTGACTGTTCTATCTCCTACTTTTTTCGGTTTTTCGATCAGGGGTTTTTCACATATACCACAATTAGTCTCTTGAAATTTATGACTATCTTTTTCAGTAATTATCATCTCGTGACAAGTATCATATATTTCGTCTAAGCAGTTTTGTGCGTCTTGAATGAGTAATATCATGCCGTCAATGTGGCAATTTGGACCATAGGTTTCTTGGTATTGCTCAAGTTTTTTACCGTATTTGACGACGGCATGTGCGTACGCTGCTGGCCGGTGCTCTGAAATTATTCCTTTTCGAATAGGTTCCTCAACTTTTTTGATGATTGACTCGAAATCTGCAAAAATTCTGTATTGAAATGACATTTTATTATAGAGATCCTTAAATTCGACTACTACTTTTTCGCTCTTTGGAATAGACAATGTTTGTAAGCCGTGAGGAGAGCAGGCTTCGATATGTTGTTTAATTTATCCTCAGTCCTTGATGGTGACAGGCAGTATGGACAATAGAATCGCGCTGTTTTTCCTGAAGATAGTAAACGACTTAGATTTACGATAGGCCAAAAATGAGCGTAGTCTGCATTATCTGACTCTCCTTACAGTAAATAGGCATAATATTTTACATTAGAATTAGATGGAGCACGAATTGGACAAATTGCTTTCTCTATTTCATTATAATGTAATACGCATATCCCTACTGAGGCGGAGGCGTTTTCTTGCTCCCATTTTGAGATATCGTTGATTTTGATTGGCCATTTTCCCTAAAAACAGTGGAATGTAACGGTTGGAAAAATACCGGGTTCTCAATGACTTCCTTCTAGCCCATTCCTATTTAACTCTAGTAAATTAGACTGACTAGAATTGTCTTTTAAAACTTGATGTCCCGCTGCCAAGACCGACCATTTGAAACATTGTAATCCTTGGTCGAACCGCATTTGAAAAATTCTTTTTTTGCTAGCAAGGGCTTGCGGAACTGGAGGACCGTTCCGGCCAGCGGGAATGGGAAAATCCCCGTCAAATTTCGCAATATGAATGTCGAGACTCCGGATTCCTGTAAGTGAAAATCCACTCCCATTTTCTGCATACTTTTCCGCCGATTCATTGATTTTTGTGATGCATTTGTCAATTTCTGTATCTATATCCCCACCTCTATTAAAACGTTCCATGTACGAAAGCAAAGGGACAGTCCTATCCTCTTCATCTTCCCAGCTAAAAATTGCAATAACTGCCAGTTGAGTTCTTACGCTAGTACGTTCTTCTTCTTGAATTTGTATTATTATTCCACCGATAATTTGGCGCAAAACATTGACTACTTCGCCAGATCTTTGGGTCTTAAAGACGACATTGGATTTATAGCTATATGATCTTAAGTAATTGTGAAAGGCATGATCTTTCAATTCAAATTGAGCTCCTCCAAACTGATTAGAAGGACCCGGTTAATCTAAATCTACTTGTAAGAAGAGATCATCTTCGTTGTCATTTAAAAAAATTTGGACTAGCGAGTCAACACTGGTTTTTGTGTCGCTACCATTCAATTCAAATTGAGCCCCTCCAAACTGATTAGAAGGACCCGGTTTATCTAAATCTACTTGTAAGAAGAGATCGTCGTCGTTAGAATCCAAAAAAGTTTGGACTAGCGAGTCAACACTGTTTTGTGTGTCACTACCATTAATTGAAACTCTTATCTTTTTCGCTGGTGGTTCTGAAAATCCAGAACCCTGACTACTTCCACTGTTTAAATTTTCACTTTCCATAATAAATCACTGAACACTTTCTTATCGTAAGCAAAACTGTAACTGATGCTATAGTCTTTAACCCTCGCCTTTTATAGCTTTTGCTCAAGATTATGCAATATTGGGAAATCCCCCCTTTTCACAATTCTGATTGGAAAATCCAATGACCTATTGGAATGCTGAAATGTCAACTATTGCAAAAAATGTCTAACCCTGCTTTCAATAACACCTTTGTTTACCGACCATCAGAATGTAGTTACCAAGATTGCCAAATAAAATGTAGTCCCCTTTTTCCGCAATACCTCTCTTATTTTCATCTGTACAAATCATAAATATTCTTTTTCTTTACAGGGTTCTCCTCCAGTATTCCTGAATTTCTCACAAGAAAACAATATTTATGTATATATTTTATTCAATTTGTATATTTTTTATTCAGTGCAATAAATTTTTATATGTCTACTTCTTACTCCAGACTACTTATGCCATATTGGAAGCTAGGAAAAACCTAGACCTACTCTTAGAAATATTTTTTCCAGCATAGAAATTCATAAATTTACTAGCCTAGACTCTATTGTGTAATAACCACCAGGAGTTTGCAAATACATACCTTTGCGACATCGCAATGTTGCATCACTTACATCTGGAAGACTGTTGATTGGAGGATTGGGGTGGGGAGGGTGCGGGGCTTGATGACTTGCTTCACTGGAGTGAATTGATGCCATTGATAATGATTATTATAATGAACAAAGTAGCATGAAAAAAAACCTGTAACCCTGTACTGTATCCTTTAAGGTATGAAAAGTGAAATTTACTAGGATAATTTTGATTGGGCAAACAAGAAGGCTGATAAGCCCAAGCTAGGGATTAATCGGAATAAAAAGGGGAACAAATGACTATCTGGTCTTGTGTTTTTAGAATCATCGCAATTCAATTTTTTGTCTCTCTGTACCTCCTTTCATAGGTTAAAATACCAGTTCCTGGAATTTTTATCTCGGAGGTAACACAGGTAGCTGGTTGAAATGGGACTATTCATCACCAAATTGACCACTCTTATTCGGAATTCCAATTTCCCTTGCAAGAATTTCAAAGCCATTCTGTTCCAAGAACCTGCGAAACATCTTGTAAATTCACAACATTGGCGGTGTTATTTCAGCCTAAAAACTGACCTAGGTGCTATCTTCTGCTACATCTTAGACTGGTCCTCACTCCAAAAATCAAAACTGCTAAATAAGTTTTACTTCTGACCCAGTTTGGTTGATGTTTAACAGCCTCTTCCGGTAAATACCTCTGAGCATTGTTGTTTATATGTATACTTTATGATAAATAAACTTAATTGATTACTATGTTTCATAATGACAAGAAATTAGTGATCCCCTTCCATATAGAGGGCAGACCATGTTCGGAACCAAAAACCTGTTACGTGTCTCTCACTCTCAAAATTAGCTCTGTTAGATTTCGCTGCGCTATAACCTCTGCGCATTATTGTGGAACCAGTCACAGTGCCTCCAGGGTTTTTTGTTCTCTTGCGTTTTCTTTTCTTATACGATGCAAATTTATCAGATCAGTTTCCAGTCGTATATTATTCCTTTATTATTGAGGTTAGGGCTTTTTTGAATACATTCAATTCATCAGTATGTACACAGAGTAGCCAGAGTTGCCACCAAGTGAGAAAAATTCACTAGATTTTAGTGATTTTTTCATTAATTTAGTGATTTTCATCATAGTCGGTGACAAACCCTGATAGGAGCATTCAGACCATTCCTCTCCTAACCGTGTTCGCTAATACCCAGATCATATTATAGTCACAC
>NC_088878.1:33591512-33620739 GCF_032884065.1 Artemia franciscana | reverse complement strand
GCCGTCAACTTTTGCTTGCACTGCACGAGTTTCCTTGAACTGATATATGAAGCGATTATAATCAGAAATGGTGAGATTACAAAAAAAAAAAAAAAATTTAAAACACCACAAGAGAAGCAATCAACTGTCAAAATTACAAAAAAAAAACTAAAAACAAGACAAAACAAGCTATCAACTGAATTTAAGACCATTAAACTAAATTTAACTCTGTATTGAATAATAAGATTATCTTTGCATTTGTAAGATAGATTATGAGCTACTTTTTCACGAAAAAGGCCTTCCAGCCTTTAACGGTCAGTACAATATATAAATCCTAATAACCAAAAGACTCCAACTCTCCAGAAAACGAGCTTAAACTTAAAACTTGAACATCTTTTATTTGATCAAAGAATCGCATTACAGATTGCTATTTAACAGTCAGCGATACGAACTAATCAAGAAAAACGAAACTTGCAGCTTAAAAAGATCAAATAAATTTACTTAACGCCAAAATTGACTCAAATATAGCCCCAAAGGTTCAGAAATGCTATTCTGAGAGGGGAGGGTATAGACAGAGACATAGGTGGGTTTTCTAGTGTCCGAAAACGATTTTAGTCAGAGGTGTCCACCCCCCCCCCCAGTCTACCATCCATGAAATAAGTATAAATAGTATCCCAACAGGAGTTGCACTTGGGGGCTGTACTCACCTGTACCCACCCTCCACAGCTAGCTATGCCACTGCCATACGATCATACCTTTTACGGCTAAGTTTTCATGTGCAATGACTAGAAATAAATGATTGTCATTAGACGGTATAAATAAAGACTTTTGGAGCAGAAACTCCCCAGGTAAATTATCAGCTCTATTATCCCCCCCTTTTTTGAAAGAACGAAATAACTTCTATTTAGAATTGATAAAAACATTTACACTGAAACTATAAGGCTCCAATTTCTTTTTAAAGTTTATATTCAGGTACCGATAATTTTTAAAGAAAGCGAAATCTCAATAAAAAAAAAATTCTAAACTAGCAAAAATACCCCCCCCCCACCTAAAAAAAAAGGCACGAATAATAAATTGACACACTTCATGTTAAATAATGGCTACAATATGGTGTGAATAATCATGTGGACTGACTCAAGCTCTAAATTCAGTTTACTGAATGAAAATTTCGCTACATCCACGGTCTAATTCGCAAAAAATAAAATTCAATTTTGCAACGATAATTCATATAATCAAGAAAATACACTCAAGAAATAGATTCTTAAGAATATTAAATCTTAAATATTCTTTAGAATATCACATAGTTGAAAATAAGGAAACCAAAAGCTAGCCAAGACAGGCGAACATTTTTACAAGCTGTATTAACAGAAACAGAAATAATCTTGTTTTTTCTCAGTTCTACGACCAGGTTAGTGTAAATTGTCTATTGAAAAAATTTCATTTCTTCTAAAAATATTTCACTGTTCAGAGATTTATTCAACTTTGATGAACTTTTGATTTATTCAACTTTGCCATTCAGATCTATCACATGCTTCTTGTTTCTGAAGTGGCTTGATGGTTTTCGGGGCTCTTGGGTAATTTTTGGCATTGGAGGGGGAGGTGGGATAACTTTTGATGATCCATCTTTCGAGAGAGTTTTTTGCCCTTTTGAACCTTTTTATAAATTGGCTCAGGCCGGCTGTCCACTGTATCTAGCGATTGCTGGATAGAATAGTAGTCGGTGTTATTTTTGCTCAGGTCTGCTGATTTTAGGTCAGTAGATAACGTCCTCTTTGTAGGTTTTAATATACCGGCATTCCTTGAGTTCAATATATTACCCCAGGATGAGCCAGACGAATCGTTAACCGATCTGCGTTTTGGCTGCTGCGGGAAAAGGGACGCTTTACCTGCCAAATCGAAGGAGCTTGTCTCATTTTTCTTCGATCGTGACGGGAGTGAAAACCGCCTCGAAAAACTTTTGCTTTGGATGGGACTGCTCGAAACACTTTGGGTATTATCTCCTGAACTTGTTGGCTTAACAACCTCTCTTTTTGTACAAAATTTTCGGACGAGAGTTTCTACCTTTTTCTGAACATAAGATTTGGAAGACGCAGAACTTACTGATTCTCCGCATTCATCGATTACTTCCGGAGTGCCTAAAACACCAGAATCTCTAGCAGTCACAAACCTCTCTTGACTTGAACATGATGTTTCTGAGTCCGAATCAATCTTGTTTAGAAAGGGCATTAGAAAAGGTATCTTATCAACAGAAAGTGGCTGACCAAGATTCGATCTGATGCCTTTTTCTGTTTTTTGAATTTGGTGCTTGAGCATAAATTCGATTTCTGAAGAATCACAGCGTATTTGCGGCTCTACATCCAGCCCAGCTTTTAACAACCTTCGAATTAATGTGGGAAACTTTCCAACATTACTGACAGGATTCTTTTTACTGTATTTTTTAGATTCTTCTCTTTTTTGACTTATCAATTCAAGCACATCTTCAAAATCCATGTCCTCCTATGGCAGTTTTCCTGTAAAAACTACTACTACCACCATGCACAGAGAAAACATATCCGACTCAACTCTAGGCATTTGTCTTTCCATTACTTCCGGGGACATCCATCTCCAGTAAATATTCTTAAACACATCCCAAGGGCGCTGAGCATGTGCACATTTTCCCAACTCGCCTTGGGCGCGGATGGCAAACTCAAAATCGCCCAGTTTTGCCTGAGTAGGGTTAACAATATGAATGGAATGAGATGATATTGCTAAATGTAAAAAGCCCATATTATGGACTAATTTCGGAGATGTGGCAATTTGGCAAAGAAAGGTCAACTTTTCATTAGGGCCAAAGACTTGTATAGGCAACTCGTGCATATATCTATGTAATGATCCAAATTGAACTCATTCATAAGCCAAAGATATTTGATGGTGTTCCCGGGTCGGTATGACCCCAAGTAAATGCAGAACTCCTGGTGCGTTCAACACCCGTAGGTTTTCCAGTTCGTCCATCAATAAATTCTGAGCAGTGCTGCTCGGCGAACCAAGTTTTAAGTCTGCACCGATGAGCCTTCTTATGGTAACAATAATCCCTTTCCAACTTTGGGGGTAATACTCCGTAACTGTTCCATATCTAGAAGAAAAAAAGGATTATAAACTCTTTTTTTCGTAGAAAGGAAAGCCTTAAGACAGTGTTTTTGTTGTTGCTGTCCTTCGAAAAGAATTAACTCGAATGTTGATTGTAGAGATTGATAAATTGTGGCAAAACTAAGCTTTGGAACCCGATGCCAAAGGCACCAGAGAATCTTCAAGTTACGGAGGGAGGGAGAAGGGCCCAAATCCTACCTCCGTCGATACTACCTGATTTTACGAAACTCGGTTAGTCCTTCATTAAAATCAAATCTTTTAACGTGTAATCACAATAACATACATTTTATATATCTTTGAGTCTAGTTTCTTTGCTTGGTCCAACCCCCCCCCCCCCAAAAGAGTTCAACTTAATTTTGATCTTAGGGTGAGCGTTTTGTTGCTCTGCATAAATACTTAGAAAGAACTCATCTTTTTCTAATCTTGATTACAAACAATCTTTGTTCTAATAAAATATTAAATAGTAAACGAACAACTAATGGTTTATTTTTAAAACACACTGGTTATTGAAAATAACAGTTTTAGGGAAAATCACACGTTCTTAGCTTTTTCCTACACTAGTTAGACAGGCTAATACGGTCCCATCTCACTTCTTACCACTTACAGACAAACTTAAATGTTAACTAAGGCCTTCGCTATGTACAAGACCTTAATAAGGGATAATTCCGGTAGAAATATGCCGTCAACTTTTGCTTGCACTGCAAGAGTTTCCTTGAACTGATATATGAAGCGACTATAATAAGAAATGTTTCTCCTGAACGGAACGCAGGGAATTTTCCCTCTGAACGGATACGTTTTTTTTTTTTTTTTATCATTTTTTTCCCAGCAAATATTGTATTTATCAAGTTGTCACTTTGAAAAAGGATTTGATTTTTTACAGTTATGAAGTATAAAGGCGTCCAATATGTTGGTTTTTGGAAAAATTACCTTTAACATCTCCGCGCCTAAAATTGAATCAGTAAAGAAAAAGCAAGACATATAAAGAAATTTCGTATAGGAATTCTGGTAAATTCACCCAGTGTAAAACTTCCCTTGAAAAGTTCACCCCCTGGAAATTTCCCTCTATGGAAAATTTTCTCCGGCAAAGTCCTCCCAGCAGAAAATTCGTCTTTTTCTTCCCCACCCGAAAAATGTATGCATACTTCCCAAAAACAAATAAAACAATTGGTAAATTTTAAAACTTAAAACCATTTCCCCTGGGGCTGTAGGGGGGAATTTTATCTCTAAAGACATAGTTATTGGGCTTTCCAACGATGCTGAATAAAAGAGCTATCTCAAAATTTTTATTGGACGATTTTAGGAAGAAAGTGGCGTGGGAGGATGCCTAGTTGCCCTCCAATTTTTTTGGTCACTTGAAAAGGGCCCTAGTACTTTTCATTTCCATTAGAGTGGGCCCTCACTCGACGTTTTAGGCCCGCTGTGTCAATACGATAACCCTTGAAAAAAGAAAAAGAAAAAAGAAACAAATAAACACGTATCCATTATCTTTCTCCAGGTAAAAATTACGAAATTCCTCATTCTTGCAGATAACAAGCTTGAAACCTCTACAGTAGGGTTCTTTGATACACTGAATCCGATGGTGGATTTTCATTAAAATTCTAAGACTTTAAGGGGGTCTATCTTCCTTTTTTCGAAAATCAACACAAATTTTCTCCTAGCTTTTGATGGGTAAAACTAAGCTTAACGAAACTTATATATTTGGAATCAACATATTCTGCCAATTCTTTTGATATGTCTATTGGTATCAAAATTCCGTTTTTAAAAGTTTCGGTAACTATTGAGCCGGGTCGCTCCTTACAGTTCATTGCCAAGAACTGTGATTACCAATCAAAATCCAAACAGAGATCATTGAAATATTTATCGTTTTTTCTGCGTTACCAAAAGTATTGTATTCATAAAACTTTACAGTTTCATGATATGTATTTAAA
Organism: Artemia franciscana; assembly: GCF_032884065.1. NCBI lineage: Eukaryota > Metazoa > Arthropoda > Branchiopoda > Anostraca > Artemiidae > Artemia > Artemia franciscana. The sequence goes on along the minus strand of NC_088878.1, from coordinate 33,615,706 downwards.
GAAATAGAAAAGGTTTTTCAAATAAAGTAAGGAGCAAGTTTAGAACTTAAAACAAATATAAATTACTCTGTATAGGGGGACTGCCCCGTTCTCAACACCTTGATCATTAAACTAAAGTTTTTTAGTACTTTGAAAAATTGTATCATTCCAACTGCAAGTTTTCTTAGAAATTTGATAAAAGTAAGAAGTTGGTCCATTAAAATGTTCTTTTTAGGGATCTACCATACGCAATTACAATCACCAAACGTAGCCTAATGTCATGACAAATAAAGCGAATCAACTTGGTTGAATCTTGGGCTGCCAAGTTAGCTTCATAGAATTTTAAATTGATTGCAAATTCTTCCTCTTTGGGATAAAGTCGTAGTTTGGTGCCCTAAAATGGCAGAAACAAGACTTCCCTCTGACCTAAATATGTATGGTCACCTAAAAAAGAGCTTTAAATTTACGTTTGAATGAGTTCCCGCCCAATTATCTTGGACCTTCGGTTTGATACAATCACTCCTGGGAAAAAAGCGAAATTCCACACTTTGAAGATTAGAGCTTGAAACCTCTATGGTAAGGTTCTCTGATATGATGTATTTAATTAAGGGATTTTCAATAAGATCGCTTGAATTTTGAGGGGTGATTCCCCTTTTTCAAAAATCAAGCAAATTTTCTCACATTTTTGGTTTTGGGTGGGTAACAATAAAGTGAAAGAATTTCATATATTTAGAATAAGCATAAAAAGTCAATATTGCCGGCTTAGCAATTGTCATGAGAATTCCATTTTTAGTTTTGGTGAATATTGGTCCAAGTCACTTTTTACTTCCAGTTTTTTTTTTTATCACAAACTATTTGATAAGATTCTCCTATGGCAAATTTTTTTTGAACCTGGTCATTTTATTTAGTTGAATAGGACAATAACAACAAAGAGGGTTAATTTGACAGCTGGCTAGTAAGTTTAAATTTTGTTTTTCTTTCGCTATTCTATTTTTTTAATGTCTGAATATATAAGGGATTTAAGTTCGAGGGGAGGAGGTATCTATGCAGGCAGGATGATTTTTGAGTATTCTCTACTCCTTCTGTAGACTATTCTAAGGCGTAGAAAATTGCATAAAGACAGGTCTACATCTGTTATAATCTAGGGAATTAGTAAATCTTTCTGTAATTTTGGTTTGAGTTTGATTTTCTTTTAAGATTAAATGCATAATAATTAAATATATTATTGATGAAATAAATTGATCCCTTTAACTTTGAAAGACGCTTGTTTGCCTGTCATTTTACACAAATTAATGGTCAATTCTAAATTCTTGGTTCAACCTGTCTAAAGACCATTGGTAGGCGTGCCTTATTTACCTCTCATTCCAGGCGATCTAATGGTCCTATGTCAATTTTGAATTTTTGGCTTTTTCTACAACTAACAATTACTTGATGACCTCAACTATTTGATTTGAATTCAAAAATCAGAAATAGTTATTGGGCTTTTCGACGATGCTGAAGAAAAGAGCCTCTCACTCAATTGGACCACCTGTCTGCGCTTTTTCTACAATTAGCCTTGACTTGATGACCACAACTATTTGATTTTAATTCTAGGAATCTAGGAATCCTTGTCGTTTAAAATTTACTTTATTTTGCTTCATATTAAATACAATTTAATTTGATAGTTTTTCCTAAAAGTATTTAAAAATAAACTTACTCCTACCAAATGATTTCCTGAAATATATTCCCTGTCACCCACCATCACTGATATTTTGGCGTCTGGCCCCCTGGAAAATTTTCTGCCGGTGTTCTTGAGGGATGCCTTCGCAATTGACGACTAATTTCAAAGGAACTTGGTGACAAAAGAAACTCTGCTTTTGAATACCCAAATTAATTTACCATGCCCAGAAGAGCATAAGTGGGTCCAGCCCATTCCCCAAAACACCAAACAGTAGGTAAGTTTCCAGTCTATTTGGAAATTAAAATCATTCCAGTTTTATCCCAGTATTATATGGCTTAGATGAACTAAACCAATAGAAATGTTGTGAAGAATATTCATATATATAGTATTTATTGCAATGTATGGTACTTCCGTATTATATGAGAAATGAAGTTTGGTTAATCATAATGAAATATACCGAAATATGATGGAAATACAATACTTTAGTAACAAAAATATGAAAACTACAACAAAGAATTATGGTGGGGGAAGCTCTCATAACGTATTATATCAAATACCTAACCTAACCGAATCAAAATACCATCTCTATATATTTATTTAATAAAAAATATACCTACATCATAGATTTCAACTGAGCCTAAGCTATTTTCTTTTGATACTGCCGGCCAGAATCTTCTCGTGGCAAGTCGCTGAAGATCCAAATATTATTTTAAATTTCCCATTCTCTTTGGTAGTTCCAAAATTGATGAGCGAAAATGGCTTAGTAATCACAAATTCATCCTATATAAAGACCTATCAAGAAAGGCCATATCCAGAGAGGGGTTACGAGGTCCACCGCTGCACCCCTTCCCCAAAAACTGGGCCCGACTTGTAAAAACGTAGCAAAGTAGGCTATAAACAATTTATACTTTTTTTCGTAAACCCACTCCAAAAAATACCAACCCCCGAAAAAAATCCTGGATATGGCCATGCTCTCAAATACTTGAAGCAACATAGCCTACTATGTAGGCTACTACTAGGCCTACTATGAAGCAACAAAGCCTACTATCTAGGTAGTTAAACCTAATTCGGAAGTTCTTAATTCAAACTTCGCATTACAAAAAAATCAATACATGCTACCTATAGCATAATTCCCCGACAATCGAATACAGATTATTATTTAGGCCAGTGGTTCCCAACCGGTGGTACGCGTGCCCCAGGGGGTACGCAAAAACCCTCGCAGGGGGTACGCGAAGGTCCCAAAATTAATTTAGTCTACATCTTTAAAACTTGTTTCTGACTCAGTTCCAACATTTCCCTCAAAATCAGATAACATAACCCATTGTACGTAATTTCAGACTCATTTTCAAACTTTCGCTTTAAGTAACCCGCTAATTTTTCTCCATAGCCATAAGGTCTCGATGCTAATTTTTCTCCATATCCGTAAGGTCTCGATTTAAACTCAGCGAGTTCAGTATCTTGTCATCTGTTGAAACACGAAGTTCGTGAATTGTGGTTGCAAACAAAGATGGATAGATTCCTGATCAGGAATAACAAGAAGCCGAATGATGGTACCCAAAACTCTGAACCTGCACCTAAGAAGAAGAAATATGACGAATCATCGGTCAAAGTGCGTCGATATTTGTCAGAATACCTAGGGCTCGGATTTATTGCGACAAAGTCTGATCCAGTGAATGCACAGTGCGTTCTTTGTGGTCAAGTCCTGGCCAACAGTTCCATGAAACCTGCGCATATGAACCGGCATCTCAGTACTGTGCACCCTTCTCATGTCGGTAAGCCCATAGAGTTTTTCAAGCGTAAACAAGAAGCATTCGCTAGTAACTGTTTGGAAATTGCAAAAGTGGCATCAGTTTCTTCAAAGGCTCTCCGGGCTTCGTATGCTGTTTCATATTTAGTTGCGAAACAGAAAAAACCGCACACCATCGCCGAATGTCTGATATTACCAGCACTAGTGAAAGTCAGTGAAATAATGTTTGACACGAAAACTGCTACTGCCCTTCAGTCTATACCTGTGTCGAACAATACCATTTCAAGAAGGATAGAAGTCATTGCAAGCGATATTGTCATGCAGGTTATTGAGCAAATAAAGTTGACGAAGGTGTTTGCGTTACAGCTTGACGAAAGCACGGATGTGTCAGGTGAAGTCCAGGTGATCGTCTTTGTTCGATATCAAGATTGTTCTGACATAAGAGAAAATATTCTGTTTTGTCAAAACCTACAGTCAAGAACAACAGGAGAAGAACTATTCAAGGTGATTGACAAATTCTTCACAGAAGGGGGCATCTTGTGGGACTGGTGTCTATCAGTTTGCAGTGATGGAGCTGCCGCCCTAACAGGGAAGAATAATGGGCTCACGGCCTGGATAAGGAAGAAAAATCCAAAGGTGAAGTGGTTGCACTGCATCATTCACAGGCAAGCTCTTGCATCGAAAAGGATGAACGCACATCTGCACGAGACCCTCAACGAGGCTGTAAAAGTGATCAACTTCATCAAAGCCCGACCACTTAACTCAAGAATGTTCAAGTTGCTGTGCCAAGAGATGGGTTCAGAACATCAACATTTACTTCTGCACACAGAAGTTCGCTGGTTGTCTCGTGGTAAGATTTTAAACAGACTTTTCGAGCTTCGACAATAAGTTCATATGTTTCTTCTGGAGCAAAAATCTGCATTCAGTTCACTTTTGAAAACCAGGACTGGGTCTGCAGGCTGGCCTATCTTGCGGATATTTTCGACAAACTGAATGACTTGAATCTGTCAATGCAAGGTTTCCGGACGGACGAACTCTCCCTGAATTCGAAGATGTGTGCTTTCATCAAGAAATTGGAGTTCTGGCTTAAAAAGGTTCAAAGAAACAGCGTTAGTGTCTTCCCGACCCTTGACAAGTTTGCGGACGATAGTGAAATTGATAACCTCAACACAATCTGTGATTGTATTCGGGAGCATCTGACAAAGTTGCGAGATGAACTTGTGTCATATTTCCCATCGATTATGAACCAAGATAGAACGCAGGATTGGATCCAAAATCCATTTGTTGAAGACGTGACCTCAAGCTCCGGTCTTAGTGACAAGCTTACAGAGAATCTGATCGAACTTGCCAGTGATCGTTCCTTAGAACTGAAATTCCAAAATGTAACTGTTTCCCAGTTTTGGCTGGAGGTGAAAGGAGAATACAAGGAACTAAGTGAAATCGCCATGTCTGCTTTGTTACCATTCGGATCCACTTAACTTTGTGAAGTGTCATTTTCGGCAATGTCATTGATAAAAAACAAACACAGAAACAGGCTGAGTGTACAAAATGACCTTATAATTGCCGTTAGTGACATCGAGCCAAGATTTGATAATATTTTAGCAAAAAAGCAGCCTCAAGTTTCTCATTGATTTTGTACGTACATTTAAGCACCGTCATATTGGACAATAAATCTCGTGTTTTTGAAAATCTGATTTTAGTTAAGAAAAAAGTAAAACAACGATTCTCAAGAAAGGGGTACGCAAACTTTTTGGGCCTTGACTAGGGGTACGCGGACCGAAAAAGGTTGGCAACCACTTATTTAGGCTGATCACTTGAATTCTTGCGCCATGTCTAGGTAGTTAAACCTAATTCGAAGTTCTTAATTCAAACTTCGCATTACAGAAAAATCAATACATGCTTCTGCTTAACACAAAATTTGCATATTCAATGGAAAATCTTAAAAATAGCAGTTGCCAAGCGCCTTTCCTCGTAATAGACAAAATATCAGATCATTCTGGAAAGGCGAAATAAAACAAGAAAACAAGATTGCTTTTCCTTACCGGGTATTTTCACTAATTGACAGGAAAATTGGCTATTTAAGAAAATGCAATAAACTGTACCCGTAAAATGAAATTAAATACGCTAATGAAATACCCACATAAGGAAGAAGGAATACACAATTGCAATTCTGGCCTCTCCTGCGCCCGGGGCAAAATCTTCATTAGCGCCACCCCTCCCAATAGTTTTTAGGCCATATTTTAACAAAATTTTTATTAATTAACGAAATTTGAATGCACAAATCTGCCATTTCTTGCTACAAATTTTGTTATAGTAACATTCTTACTTATGGTTAAATAGCTTTTAAATACAATTCTTATCATTGAGTAAAGTAGAATACCTCTTCAAAACGTAAAATTAAACTAAAAAAACTTTAAGAAGCATAAAACTAGATGTCTAACTAGCTTCGAAAAATATATCCCTGGGTTATACACAGACTCCCAAAAAAATTCAAATTATGACCACTGGCCTAGTTTTTACTTAATTAACCTGTCTTTTCCTTTTTAGACAAGTTTCGATACCCCTCGGAATTAATGCCAAAATGTGAAAAAATACCTTTTAATTTACGTTTAGCTTTTTCTCAAACGAAAACTGCCTTTAAAATTAAAAAAAAAATGTCTTTTCGCATCTTTATGCAGAGAATATAACAAAATCCTTGCTCCCTCCTTGTATTTTCTGGAATTGGTAACATTGGCTTTTACCCCAATCACTGAAAATTGGTTATTGGTGATCTAATCAAAATATTTGCTTGTTCTTTTTATTTTTTATGGCACTTGGTATTAACCAAGTGATATATAGCAATCGCAAATTCTGTCGGTCAGACTGTCTGTCTTTCGGTCCCAGTTTTGCTACTTTAGGCACTTCCAGGTAGGCTAGGACGATGAAATTTGGCAGGCATATCAGGAACCAAACCAGATTAAATTAAAAATAGCCATTTTCCGATTTGACCATCTGGAGGGGGAGTGGAGGGCCCGTTAAAAGGAAAAAATAGAAAAATTGAAGTATTTTTAACTTACGAACGGTGGATCAGATCTTAATGAAATTTGATGTTTGGAAGGATATCGTGTCTCAGAGCTGTTATTTTAAATCCCAACCGGCTCTGGTGACATTCAGGGGTGGGGGAAGTTGAGAGGGGAAACGTAAAATCTTGGAAAACACTTAGAGTGGAGGGGTCGGGATGAAACTTGGTGGGAAAAATAAGCATTAGTCCTAGATATATGATTGACATAACCAGAGCGGACCGCTCTCTTTGAGGTAGTTGGGGGGGGGGTGTGTTAATTCTGAAAAATTAGAAAAATGAGATATTTTTAACTAACGAACGTGTGATCGGATCTCAATGAAATTTTATTTTTAGAAGGATATTGTGTCTCAGAGGTCTTATTTTAAATCCGACCGAATCTGGCGATATTGGGGGCGGGGTGTTGGGAGGCGGAAACCTAAAATCTTGGAAAACACTTAGAGTGGAGGGATCGGGATGAAACATGGTGGGAAAAATAAGCACAAGTCCTAGATACACGATTGACACAGCCGGAATGGATCCGCTATCTTTCGGGTAGTTGAGGGGGGGGGGGGGGGGGTAATTCTGAAAAATAAAAAAAATGAGGTATTTTTAACTTACGAACGGGTAATCGGATCTCAATGAAATTCGATATTTAGAAGAATATCGTGTCTCAAAGCTTTTATTTTAAATCCTGACCAGATCTGGTGACATTGGGGAGAGTTTGGGATGGGGGAGCCTAAAATCATGGAAAACGCTTAGATTGGAGGGATCGGGATGAAACTTGTTAGGAAAAATAAGCAGAAGTCTTAGATACATGATTTACATAAATTGGAACGGATCCGCTCTATTGGGGGGGGGTCAATTGTTAAAAATTAGAAAAAATTACGTATTTTTAACTTACGAAGGAGTGATTGGATCTTTATGAAACTTCATGTTTAGAAGGACCTCGTAACTAAGATCTCTTATTTTAAATCTCAAACGGATCCAGAGTCATTGGGGGGGGGGCGGATATCTTAGAAAATACTTAAAGCGGAGAGATCAGGATGAAACTGGATGGGAAGAATAAAAACCTGTCTAAGATACGTGACTGACATAACGGGACCGGATCTGCTCTCTTTGGTGGAGTTGAGTGGGGGGGGGGGGTAATTTTGAAAATTGAGGAATTTGTAACTTACGAAAGTGACCAGATCTTAATGAGATTTGATATTTAGAAGGATCTTGTGCTTTACAGCTCTAACTTTAAATTCCGACCAGATCCTGTGACATTGGGGGGAGTTGGAGGGGAAACCGGAATTCTTGGAAAACGTGAAAATTGGGGTATTTTTATCTTACGAATAGGCGATCGGATCTTAATTAAATTTTATATTTAGAAGGAATGAATGTCTCAGAGCTCTTATTTCAAATCCCGACCAGATCTTTTGACATTGGGGCGAGTTGGAGGGGGAAATCTTGGAAAACACTTGGAATGGAGGAATCGGGATGAAGCTTGGTGGATAGAATAAGCAAATGTGCTTGATACGTGATTGAAGTAACCGTACTGGATTCGCTCTGTTTGGGGGAGTTGGGGGGAGGGGTTCAGTGGTTTGGCGAGTTTGGTGCTTTTGGACGTGCTAGGACGATGAAAATTGGTAGGCGTGTCAGGGAGCTGCACAGATTGACTTGATAAAGTCGTTTTCCCAGATTCGACCATCTGGGGGGCTAAAGGGAGAGGAAAAATTAGAAAAAATTAGGTATTTATAACTTACGAGGGGGTGATCGGATTTTAATGAATTTTGATATTTAGAAGGACATCGTGACTCAGAGCTCTTATTGTTAATCCTGACCGGTATTAAGCCGCTGATTTATGCTTTTTAATCAATCTATTGATTCTTAGAATTTTGTTAGAGCTCATACCATATGAGCTCTTGGCTCTTAACTCTTCTTGCCTCGTCACAAGTGCCATATGAGCTCTTAGCTCTTGTATTTTTGATTCAAAACCTCAGTCTTTTTCCCAAGAAACATAGGCTCTATTTCTTTTTACTATAGTTGAGCTGCTATAATTACTGGGACACCAATGACAATTTTCAAAATGGCCCTTATATTTATTCATTGAAAAAAAATATCCCACCCTTCACAAATTTCGATAAGCGTCGGTTTTATTGCTACTTTAATAAAAAAAAGAGGTACTTGTTAATTATACGGAACACACCCAAGAAGTAAAGTTATGTTAATCCTAATGAAATATGCTAAAATATGACGAAAATGTAATTAGTTTATTTTAATAATATAATTATAATATATTTTATCCTAATAGTATAATTTGGGCTCTCTATTTGCTCAGTAGGGGGATTTGGGAGTAAAGTAACCTAACCTAGCTTAACCTTACCCCAACCTCCTAATGTGCAAATATAAAGCCCAAGAAAATTTTTTGGGGAAAAAAGGAGGTGGGAGGATGGCTAGTAGCCGTCCGATCTTTTTGTTCAAATAAAAGAGATACCATAAATTTTAATTTCCGTTAAAATGAGCCCTCTGAAAATGTTCTAAAACCGTTGGTTCGATACGACCGCCCCAGAAAAAACAAAACAAAGAAAAAACCAGCAAATTAACACGGATCTGTGATGTTTCTTCTGGCAAATATTATAAAATTCAACACTTTTACTGATAGAGGCTTGAAACCTCTACAGTAGGCTTCTCTGATACGCGTAAGCTAATGGCGACAATTTTGAAAATGGTCTTTCTATATTTTCATGGAAAAAATTTATCCCATTTTTCACAAATCTTAGTAAAGAAGGATGTTGGCACAATTTTTTTTTTTTTTTGTCTTAGACTAGGGTACTTACTATCGAAGGAGTTGTCGTAGAAACTTCAAAAAGGATTCATTCGATAGGAAATTGAAATAGCTTATGCTCTTTTTAATAGTCGAAAGTGATCGGAGGGAAACTAAGCCCCTCCCACGCCCACCCTGTCCCCAAGCGCATCCAATCAAAATTTTGAGATAGCCATGTTTTTCCAAGTGGTTCAAAGGTCCGGAAATTATGTCTTTGAGGATGACAAATCCTCAAAGCCGGTCCTCAGGACTAGGGTTTTAAGTTGTTCGCAGGGAGCCGGCGTTGTCGTAGAAACTTCAAAGAGGGCTCATTCGATTGTAAATTGAATCGGCTAGTGCTTTTTTTAATGGTCGAAGGTGACTGGAGGATAACTAACCCCTCTCCCACTCCCCCCTTTTTTCCAAACATATCCAATGAAAATTTTGAGGTAGCCATTTTTTAACGCAGTTGAAAGGTCCAGAAATTATGTCTGAGGATGACGCCCCCAACAGCATTCAGAGTGAAGGTTGTAAGTTATGCCTTGGGGCTTATGGGGTTTTTATGGAAAGCGCTGTCATAGAAACTCAAAAAGGGCTCATTTGATTGGAATTTTACTAGGCTAGTATTTCTTTTGATAGTCGAAAGTAATCGGAAGGTGGGTGCCCCTCCCCCTCACCCATTATTTCTCCAAACACTTTCGGTCAAAATTTTGATATAGCCATTTTATTCAATGTGGTTGAAAAGTCTAAAAACTATGTCTTTGAAGATGGCACCCCCCCCCCTACAGCCCTCAGGACAATTCCTGAGTTGAGCCCTCAGGACTCAAAATGCTGTCGTAGAAACTTCAAAATGGACTCATTCGATTGGAAATTGAAAGGAATAGTACCTTTGTTCTCAGTCGAAAGTGATCGGAGGGCAAATGAATCCCCCCCACCACGCCGATCATTTCCTGAAACACTTCCAATCAAAATTTTGAAATAGCCATTATATTCAACGTAGTTGAAAGTTCTGGCAATTATGTCTTTGAGGATGACAAAGTCCCCCAGCCCTCAGCGTAATGGTTGTAAGTTATGCCCTGGGGTTTTCTAAGGTTTTTATAGAAAGTGTGGTCGTATAAAAATCGGAGGGGGCTCATTGGATTGGTAATCAGAAGCTCTAGTGCCCTTTTTAACAGTCAAAGTGATATTAAGGCAGCTACCCCTCCCCCCCCCCTCATGCACACACATGTCGTATTGTCCCGAAATATATCTATTAGAAATTTTGAGTATAAAATTTTGTATTCTCATGTTTTTATAACATAAATGAGGGGGTTCACCCCCTCGTTAGTACCTCACTCTTTACACTAAAGCTTAAGTTTTGTCCCAATTCATTAAGAATGACCCTGAATCAAAAAGGCCGTAAAATGAATAGTGGAAATCACTAGGAATACTTTAGCGTAAAAAGCGAGGCATTAAGAGGAGGTGAGCCCCTCATATGCGTAATAATTTCTGTTCGTTTTAAGTTTTAATGCTGCTCCTTACTTTCAGCTGAAAAAACTTTTTCATATTTATTTTTTCATTTTTTTTAATAATGCTAGAAAATCCTGCGCTCCCTTCATGGAGATGTTCTTCCCCCATGACAACTTCCTCGATGAAAAGTTCCCCCAACATATACCCATCTTCTCAAGCCCTCCCCTCAACCAAAAAATCCCCCTGAAAACGTCTGTACACTTCCTAATAACTATTACTATATGTAAGCACCGGTCAAAGTTTGTAACTTGTAGCCCCTCCCACGGGGACTGTGGGGGAGTAAGTCGTCCCCAAAGACATAGTTAGAAAGTTTTTCGACTACGTTGAGTAAAATGGCTATCTCAGAATGTTGATCCGTTGACTTTGGGAAAACTGTTAGCGTGGGAGGGGGCCTAGGTGCCCTCCAATTTTTTTGGTCACTTTAAAACGGCACTAGAACTTTTTATTTCCATTCGAATGAGCCCTCTCGCAACATTCTAGGACCACTGGATCGATACGATCGCTCCTGGAAAAAAAAACAAAACAACCCAAACAAATACACACGCATCCGTGATCTGTCTTCTGGCAAAAAATACAAAATTCCTCATTTTTGTAGATAGGAGCTTGAAACTCCTACAAAAGGGTTCTTTGATACGCTGAATCTGATGGTATGATTTTCGTTAAGATTCTATGTTTATTAGGGGGTGTTTCCCCCTATTTTCTAAAAGAAGGCAAATTTTCTCAGGCTCGTAACTTTTGATGGGTAAGACTAAACTTGATGAAACTTATATATTTAAAATAAGCATTAAAATGTGATTCTTTTGATGTAGCTATTGGTATCAAAATTCCATTTTTTAGACTTTTGGTTACTATTGAGCCGGGTCGTTCCTTACTACAGTTCGTTACCACGAACTGTTCGATAATTTTTGCCTCTAAGTTTTAATGAAGCTATTGTCAGCAGCTATTGTAGCAAATTGTCATTCAAAATAAAAATCTATCGTTTGTTGGGCAATCGGTGTCAAACAACAATTTCTGAAAGGGGTTTTTCAGATTAGGTAAGCTGTTCAACATCCCTAAATAGGAGTCTAGGCCTCGCCCCTCTTAATATTCCCTCTGAAAAAATTTTCAACACACAATATTGACATGTCAAAGAGAAAGCACAAAATAGGTTGGAGCCAGCGTTTACACCCCCCCCCTCGAAAAATACTGCCTACGGCTGGTTTGTCTCCAGTCGCTTTCAACTTAGAAATAGGACATACCCCTTTTTTCGCACAAACAGACAACAAAGTCAATAAAAATCGCTAATGCCCCTACCTTTTTATTTTTTGGTGTTTTGATGCCACTATACAGGGAACCTACATAATTTTACTTTTGGACGATTGCTGCGAATTGAAGAGGGAAACCAGAAATCTTGGAAAATGTGAAAATTGATGTAGACCTATCTTTATCTTACGAATGGGTGATCAGATCTTAATTATACTTAATATATAGCAAGATATCTAAGTTGATCCATTTTCAATTCGAATTGGATCCGGGGACATGGGGGGTTGGAGGGGGGAAACATAAATCTTGGAAAACGCTTAGAGTGGAGAAATCGTGATTAAACATGATGGGAAGAATACGTACAAGTTCTAGATATGTGATTGACATCGAATCCGCTCTCTTTGGGAGAGTTGAGGGGGATTTCCAGTGCTTTGGCGAGTTCGGTGCTTCTGGACGTGCTAGGACGATAAAAACTTGTAGGCGTGTTAGGGACTTGCACAAATTGACTTGATCACAGTTGTTTTCCCGATTCGATCATCCGGGGGGCTGGAGGGAGAGGAAAAAATGAAAAAATGAGGTATTTTTAACTTACGAATGGGTGATTGGATCTGAATAAAATTTGATATTTAGAAGGTCCCCATGTTTCAGAGCTCTTATTTTAAATTTCGACCGTATCTGGTGATATTGGGGGAGCTGGAGGGGGAAACAGGAAATCTTGGAAAACGCTTAGAGTGAAGATATCGGGATGAAACTTAGTGGAAACAATAAGCACATGTCCTGGATACATGATTGACATAACCGGACTGAATCCGCTCTCTTTGGAGTTGGGGGGGGGGGGGTGTTAATTTGGAAGAATTGAGGCATTTTTAACTTAAGAACTGGTGACCGGATCTTAATGAAATTGGATATTTAGAAGGAACTCATGTCTCAGAGCTCTTATTTCAAATCCCGACCAGATCTGGTGACAATGGGGAGGGGGAGTTGGAGGGAGAAACTGGAAATCTGTGCACCGCAAACCTTAACCATTCTTAGCACAATCCCCGCAGCCCTTTACCACTCCAACCCCACGTAACCTGGTATACGTGTTTTTCAAAAGTCGGTGACCCCTCGACACACTTTCTGCGTGGTCATTTTCTTGTACAGCCGGTCTGATTTTTAAGATAGAATCTCCCTGCGATAGTTAGTTTTTTGCTCCTTAAAAGCAATTAACTTGGTGTATGTTTAGCATCCACTGCACGTATTCTTGTAGAGTTTAGTAGACATCTTTACGGACGGACCTGCTTTGAAATTTGACAAGATACGTGAAACCTCGTTATGTGTTTCGACATTTGTTAATATTTAATCAAGTAAATTATTGAATAAGGCAGTCCTCATCGGATCTATTTTACATGACTAGAATGAGTCAAATTATTAATCTAGCTGAAAAATCATAGTTTTAAAACCAATAAAAGATAACAATCAGATTTAAAAAATATTTCCAACTTCGACGAAGAGTAGTTCTGGTAAGTATTGATAAGAGTGGACGTAGAAATTCGTATTATTTTCAGAGGAAAAACGGTATTAAATGATATTCGGAAAACTTTCAAACCATTTTTTTTTCTTTTTCTTCACTCTGTATCTGTGGTACTATCACCCTTAACATTTATAGAGAGGAAGAAGGTGCCTGCAGATATATGCCTTAAATCTTCGGAATATAGTGAGTTTCCCCTACGGTACTGTACATACAATTTGCTCTTTTTACGTTTTCATAATTAATCTAGGAAAACTGTGAAAAAATGGGGTCAATCTCAAACAAATTGCTATACAAATTATTCTTTCATTAGCCGACCCAAAACTATGTGCTAATTCCAAACCCGAAAAGTTTACCGCTCTAGCTCTTTCACAAATTAGAGTTTTTTTTTGAGGTTGAGTCAAAATGTTGATTGAGTAAATACCAGCAAATGTGATTAGGGAGAGAGGGAGAGTGAATTGGGGGAGAGGTTCTAGGAAAATTGTGAAAAAAAGGGTCAACCTCAAACGAATTCTATACAAATGATTCTTTCACTACTCGATCAAAAACTATAAAAACAATAATTTATAATAATATTTTTTAATGTAATCTTTAGTAATACAAAAAGACGCTATTAAAGACAGGAAAAAGTAGATTAACGAATCGATAAAAGAACAAGGAAACTAAAATGAAAAAGTCAGCTAGGGAAATACATGGAAAAACACCGTGATATGTCTCAAACTTCGAAATAACTGACTCAGGGAGTCCCATTCAGGGTTATATCTTGTATATGGACTTTTATCTTGGGCTATATCTTTTGGGATGCTTGTATATAAATAAACTTGTTTTTCTGTATTCTGCAAATTGCGTTTTCTGTAACTTTGAGTTTCTTTATGTACAGAAACTCGTTTGTTTTTCACGCTTTTTTCTCTCTTTCGCCTCTCGAAACAAACCTTCGCAGACATTTTTGGATTAAGACTTAGGCGAACACTTGCTCGGTTAACCAAATGTCTATTTTGGGCTCCAATGGAAATTGTGAGCTAGTTGAGGCAAATATTTGCTCTAGAAATCGTAGCTCAAATTTATGCATCAATTGGTGCGAGCTATCTGTTGAAGGTCTACACAAAGTTGTGTCTTCATGTCTCCCCTGCACACAAATTAATGTAGTCGTAACCGCTTGGTTCATACATTATAAATTACTCGTTTTAAGGTCATCTAACTACTTGTGATTTTCAAATTTGTGGAATATTAACATTTGCCGGTTTATTTCATTTAATTAGAACCTAAACTTCTCAAAATTTGTTTTTACTAAATTCTCTTTTTAGATTTGGTCTCGCGGCAGAACTAAAAAGGAAAAAAAATATTGCTGTATTATGCTTTCATTTTAAAAATTGGGCTTTAATTCCATTGGCTAATTTTCTTGACTTAACATAAATAGGCCGTATCCAGGGGTCAAGGGGGTTTGAAACCTTCCCCCCCCTGCCAAAAAAAATGTTTGTCCGACTAAAAGAAATCGTTGATGTATTTTAAAGTTGTTTTGTAACCCCACCCGGAAAGAAATCCTGGATGCGGTCCTGAATGTAAAAATTGATAGAGGTGGCAACATTTGCCACCATTTTACCTATTGTTTCAATGTAAAATTTGAACAAGAAGACGAAGTTGGTATGTTTTTTGTGCTTTTTTTCTTTTTTTCATGAAACTTTCCCCCAGCAAAAAGGACCAGCTTTTTTAGTTACATCCTTTGTTTTTAGTTACATTATCTTTAGTATATCCTGATGCTCTTTCATCTAGAATTCATTGTGTGATTTTTCCAGATTTTACATGTGCCATATTTGCAAAAGGAAGAAAACATCCCTGGACCTTTGGGTCATGTAAAAGCCACTGGGTTCGGTACCATCTTATGTGGCTCTACTGCAACCATGGGCTGCATCCCAGTTAGGAGGATCCAAGAAAATGAGTGTACAGATATCGTTAGCAAAAATGACCTAGAATCGAACAAGGACATTTATAGAGTTGCTGCCAAGAAAGCTGTTCCCTATAGGTTAGAACTTTGGTTTTGTCCTTTCCTTTCTAATGCTTGACTTGCTTTACAGCTCTGTCGTCTGACATTTTAAATCCTTTCCAAGTTAATTGCCAAAACTAATTGCTAAGCCTTTATTTTGTTTTTAATTTTTAAGCCTTTATTATTATTTTGTACCTTTTGTATTATTGACAAAAAAAAAAAAAAACGCTTTGTAAACCTCTTTCAAAGCGGCCAATTACCAAGAAATATAATGGAAACGACAAAAAAAAACATATAAGAAATTCATACAAAATGACTTAGTGTAGAAGCACGAAACCCAAATAAGCATGTAAATCCCTTGCTTTGGGGGAAATCATTTAATTATATCTATGAAAAAAGCTGGATGGTAAAAAAAACAAAAACAAAAACACTACTTTGGTCAAAAGTGACATTTTTTTAATAAAATATATATCCAGTGGGAACTGTTTTGTTTTATGACAAGACATTTACAATATGCCACTTTTTTGCCGTTTTATATTATTGTTTCCCAGCACATGAGAATGTGTAATTTTGACATAAAAGTGTCCAGTTGGTAACCCTGACTATCATCATAAAAATAACTTAAAAAAAGTTTAGATTTAGAACAGTTAAATTCAACTATCGATTAAATATTAACTTTTCCTTGGTTAATTAGTATCCAGGCGAAACAATTCACGAGAGTTTAGGGGTGGGGGTGGCAAAATGTACTTTTCAATATGTAGGGAGCTGCAAATTCGTCGTTTCTTCAATGAAAATATCCAAAAAGACATTTTTCGATAAAAGTTATCCCAAAAACAACTTTTAAAATTAAATATCTTCCTTATTGTTTTGTTTTATTCACTGGCCAAAAAACAGCCTTGTTTGGTTTATTAAATATTTCTCTTCTTTTGTACTGCTGTACTTAAAATTAAATATCTTCCTTATTGTTTTGTTTTATTCACTGGCCAAAAAAACAGCCTTGTTTGGTTTATTAAATATTTCTCTTCTGCTGTACTACTGTAAGTCACATATTGTCATTATGGTCTCTGAATGTATTCACTGTGTATGTACAAAAAGAGTTTATAATCCTTTATTTCTTCTAGATGTGGAACAGTTACGGAGTATTACTACCAAAGTTGGGAAGGGATTATTGTTACCGTAAGAAGGGCTCATCGATGCAGACTTAAAACTTGGTTCGCCGAGCAGCACTTCTCAGAATTTACTGATGGAAGAACTGGAAAACCTACGGGTGTTGAACGCACCAGGAGTTCTGCATTTACTTGGGGTCATACCGACCCGAGAACACCATCAAATATCTTTGGCTTATGAATGAGTCCAATTTGGATCATTACATAGATATATGCACGAGTTGCCTATACAAGACTTTGGCCTTAAAGAAAAGTTGACCTTTCATTGCCAAATTGCCATTGCTCTGAAATTAGTCCATAATATGGGCTTTTTACATTTAGCAATATCATCTCATTCCATTCATATTGTTAACCCTACTCAGGAAAAACTGGGCAATTTCGAGTTTGCCATCCGCGCCCGAGGCGAGTTGGAAAAATGTGTATATGCTCACGCCCTTGGGATGTGTTTAAGAATAATTACTGGAGATGGATGTCCCCGGAAGTAATGGAAAGACAAATGCCTTGAGTTGAGTCGGATATGTTTTTTCTGTGCATGGTGGTATTAGAAGTTTTTACAGGAAAACTGCCATGGGAGGACATGGACTTTGAAGATGTGCTTGAATTGATAAGTCAAAAAAGAGAAGAATCTAAAAAATACAGTAAAAAGAATCCTGTCATCAATGTTGGAAAGTTTCCCACATTAATTTGAAAGCTGTTAAAAGCTGGGCTGGATGTAGAGCCGCAAATGCGCTGTGATTCTTCAGAAATCGAATTTATGCTCAACCAGCAAATTCAAAAAACAGAATAAGGCATCAGACCGAGTCTTGGTCAGCCACTTTCTGTTGATAAGATACCTTTTCTAAAGCCCTTTCTAAACGAGATTGATTCGGACTCAGAAATATCATGTTCAAATCAAGAGAGGTTTGTGACTGCTAGAGATTCTGGTGTTTTTGGCACTCCGGAAGTAATCGATGAATTCGGAGAATCAGTAAGTTCTGCGTCTTCCAAATCTTATGTTCAGAAAAAGGTAGAAACTCTCGTCCGAAAATTTTGTACAAAAGAGATGTTGTTAAATTACAGACAGATTCTGATGACAATTCTGGCGGATCTTATAAATTTTCTCAACCGCTGATTGTATCAACTCTTCAGAGAGTCGGTGCTAGTCACAATCTTGGTCAAGCCCTATCTAAAAAACACAAAAGATACTTTGGTTGGGAGTTATAACGAGTTTTCGAGGGGATTTTTCTCGAGAGTTTTCGAGGGGAGAAGGCGAGTTTTAGAATTTTCATGTACAATGACTAGAATTTCCTATTCTAAATTTCCGGTCAAATTTGAAAAAAATAAAGTCGAAAAGTTTAAATGTAGTGCACAAAAATTAGTGTATCATTTATTTACGTGAGAAAATAACCTTACAAAGTACAGGACCAAATATAATAACATGCAAAAAAAAACGAATAGAAAAGAAAAAAAAATAATGGCTTGAAATATTTATCGATATCGTGAAATTGCAACAAAACAAAATTTATCGACGAGATTAAAGATTTTTCCTTCCTTGCGCGGCACGGGATTGAACCCGTACTAACCCAACTTAAAGGACACAGCCATATCCACTGCACCGTCGCAAGGTATTGATAATTTAGATTTTTCTAATAGATTGTTCAGACACTTTTGAGAAAAGACTTATATCAATTGACGATTCAATAAATCAATGACAATGACGATCTCTAATCAGGATTTTTCAAAAATACAAATCGGACCCTATAGTTATGGGAAGTAAACTACCAAAAAACACTATATACACACTAATTCAACTCCTGCAATGCTACCATTACTAATACTACGACTATTACCCTGAGTACGACTGCTACTAATGGACCTGAAAATAAACATTCATTATCTATGTGCAATTCTTATAATCTCAGCAACTGATAGTAATCCTGTTACTAGAAATCTGCTTCTAATTTAATTTTTTTTTTGAAAAATAAAAAGAAGTCAATAAAAGGTAAAAAAGAAATAAAGCACGAGAATAGTATAAAAACGACTCAGTGGTATTCAAAGGTATAAGGTAAAAAATCCGAAACGTTATAAATATTTTAAACGTTGCGAAGGGCAAAGGTTGTGCTTTATTACGACACCGAAGTAGACTCTTTTGACTTTTACGGTAAATCGAGGTATGAAAAACTAGAAATATGTATCTATGTATTTTTGATTGTTCCATTTCCACTATGAAAATTCCACTATGGTTCAAAAATAGGTATATTATAAGAAAATTCGGAATAATTCATATTACTGTTAAAACAAATGAACAATTCGACCGATTTCTTAAAAGATCTAGGCAAAATAGACTAAATTTTCCCATTAATTGTCTTGTTTAATGGAAAAATAGTTTTGTCGCCCTAGCTTTAATAAAACAGCTATTTATGCGTTATGTATTATGAGTGTTTGTGCGTATGTTTATGAGTGTTTTTAGTGTTCTGCACTAATAAGCTATCATAAGCTATTTATTATATATTTATGAGTTACTATGGGTATTATGAGCGACTTATTGTCGTCTTTTTCATTAGGAGTGTAATTTACATTACACATTTATTTCCTATACTCCTCTGTGTACTTCCATGTATGTATAGAGGGCATAAATAAATTACTATTATAAGAGATAAAAAAAAAGCTATACGTTTAGAAGCTCCTCTGAGAAATACTTAAGACGTTTCCTAGAAGACAACCAAGGTCTCATCCAGGGGGGTTCACATTAGACCCTCTCTCTCACTTAAATTTTTGTCCAAGATCGTAAAACTTAGCGTAAAATCTCCCACTCCCAAAAAAACCACTCCCAAAACAACAGTCCCCCCCCCCCGAACGAAATCCTAGATATTTCCTTGAAGGCAACCTTAACTTTTCATCTCGAAGCCTTTTAGCAAGGTACTTATCCACTTTGTTTACTGTTGACGCAACTTTTGTTTCGCGAACTTCAAAATTATCCATTAGAGTTCATCACTCGTAAACTAGGTTGCGGCATGGTATCAATATTGTCTAAATTAAAGTAATTATGACCATTATGGTCCTTGAGCTATTGCATCCTTACATTTTTACCATTCAGAGAAGAAAACCTCTATTCGTAATTAACTCACCAAGAGTTTGCTGAGGTTCATTGTCATGAGCAAGTAGTGGGGGAGTGGAAGTGACCATATTCCCCCTCATTGGCCCTGATTCATTAGACCCGTTTATTTCATTCATGTTTGCTGTATATTTTTAATTTTTATATGCATTTGTCACGTGATCCTTAAGCAGGTACGTATAGAGGGTAAGGAGGCCTTCAGCTCATATCCCCCCCCCCTCAAGATCGCAAGGTTTTTAAAATTCTTCCTACAATATTTTTTTAATTTGTCTGGTTTTTGTACTTTTTTTAAGTTGTCATCTCCTGCTCTAAGATACCCCTAGATAAAGTCCTGCCTCCTTTCTGTTTTTAAAATTCTATTTTTTTTTCCAGATCCCACCCTTGAATGGTGTTTCAGGCCGAAACCCTAGAATTAAGGAAAGGATAGAGATAGTAGCCAGATAACATCTTCATGGAGTATATTTTAGGACCTGGATTTTTCTTTCAAGTTTCATTTACCAAATTAACTGCTTTCGAAGATACCCAGAAGCACCTAAACTAGAACTTTACCCTGTACACAAAACCGACAATTTTGAGAAATAACGGTGGGGAAGGAGGCCTAGTTACCCTCCAATTTTTCGGCTACTTGAAAAGGCAACTAGAACTTTTATTTTTAACGAACGTTTTTATTAGTAAAAAATATATGTAACATAAGAATTAACTTACGTAACAAACTCCTATATTCTTATATTTTTATTATGTAAATTAGGGGGTTTGTCCCCTCGTTAATGCCTCGCTCTTAACACTAAAGCTTAAGTTTTGTCTCAATTCTTTAAGAGTGACCCCTGAATCAGAAAGGGAATAGGATAAATAGTTGAAATTACTAAAGATACTTTAGTATAAAGAGCAAGGTATTTAGGAGGAGAAGAACCCCTCATATGCGTAATAATCTCTTATCGTTTTAAGTTTTAATGCTACTCCTTACTTTCAATTGAAAAACTTTTTCAGGTTTATTTTTCATTGTTTTTTTTTTTTTTATAGCAATGCTAGGAAATCATGCGCCCTTTTCATTGAATTTCTCTTCCCCCTTGACATATTCCTCCAAGGAAATATCCTCCACAAAGCCAAATCCCCTCAACCCCTCCCCCCCCCCAAACCAAAAAAATCCCCCTGAAAACGTCTGTAAACTTCCCAATAACCATTACTGTATGTAAACAATGGTCAAAGTTATAGCTTGGAGTCCCTCCCCCGGGGCTGTTGGGGAGTAAGTCATCCCCAAAGACATAGTTGTTATTGTTTTTTACTATGCTGAACAAAATGGCTATCTAAAAATTTTGGTCTGTTGACCTTTGGTAAAAAATGAGCATGGAGGGGGCCTAGGTGCCCTCCAATTTTTTGGTCACTTAAAAAGGGCACTATAATTTTTATATCCGTTAGAATGAGCCCCTCTTGCGACATTTTAACCATTTGATCCATACGATGAGCCCTGGAAAAAAAAAGAAAAAGAAAAAAAAAAAAAAGAAAAAAAAAAAAAAAAACACGCACCCGTGGTCTGTCTTCTGGCAAAAAATTCGAAATCCCACATTTTTGTGGATAGGAGCTTGAAATTTTTGCAACATGGTTCTCTGATACGTTGAATGTCATGGTGTGATTTTCATTAAGATTCTATGACATTTAGGGGGTGTGTCCCCCTATTTTACAAAATAAGGCAAATATTCTCAGGCTCGCAACTTTTGATGCAAAGACTAATTTGATGAAACTTATATATTTAAAATCAGCATAAAAATCCGATTCTTTTGATGTATCTTTTAGGATCAGAATTTCGTTTTTTAAAGTTTTGTTTACTATTGAGCCAGGTCGCTCCTTATTACAGTTCATTACCACAAACTTTTTGATCAATGTTTAACTCGAGAAAATACAAACGGCGCATATAATTGGTGCAGTAGTCATGCGTAATTCTGATTTTGCCGACAGGTGTGACTATAATATGATCTGGGTATTAGTGAACACGGTTAGGAGAGGAATGGTCTGAATGCTCCTATCAGGGTTTGTCACCGACTATTGATGAAAATCACTAAATTAATGAAAAAATCACTAAAATCTAGTGAATTTTTCTCACTGGGTGGCAACCCTGGCTACTCTGTGTACATACTTCTAAACTTGTTATTATAATAAAAAAGGGCAAAATGAATTGAATGTATTCAAAAAAGCCCCAACCTCAATAATAAAAGAATAATATACGACTGGAAACTGATCTGATAAATTTATATCGTATAAGAAAAGAAAACGCAAGAGCAATGATACCAATGAACAAAAAAACTTTATTTTCAAAACAATTTTTGCGGTTGAGGGCAAACCGTGAGAAAGAGAGAGGGACACGTACAAGGCCGTATCCGAGGGGGGGGGGTCAGGGGGTTTAAATCCCTCCCCCCGAAATGTGTGTACCCTGGAGGCACTGTGACTGGTTCCAAAACAATACCCAGAGGTTATAGCACAGCGAAAGCTAACAAAGCTAACTCTGAGAGTGAGAGACACCTAACAGGTTTTTGGTTCCAAACATGGTCTGCCCTCTATATGGAAGGGGATCACTAATTCTTGTCATTATGAAACATAGTAATCAATTAAGTTTATTTATCATAAAGTATACATATAAACAACAATGCTCAGAGGTATTTACCGGAAGAGGCTGTTAAACATCAACCAAACTGGGTCAGAAGTAAAACTTATTTAGCAGTTTTAGTTTTTGGAGTCAGGACCAGTCTAAGATGTAGCAGAAGATAGGACCTAGGCCATTTTTTGGGCTGAAATAACACCGCCAATATTGTGAATTTACAAGATGTTTCGCAGGTTCTTGGAACAGAATGGCTTTAAAATTCTTTGCAAAGCAAAATTGGATTCCGAATAAGAGTGGTCAATTTGGTGATGAGTAGTCCCATTTCACCAGCATACCTGTGTTACCTCCGAGATAAAAATTTTCCAGGAACTGGTATTTTAACCTATGAAAGGAGGTACAGAGAGACAAAAAATTGAATTGCGATGATTCTAAAAACACAAGACCAAATTGTCATTTTTTCCCCTTTTTTATTCCGATTAATCCCTAGCCTGGGCTTATCAGCCTTCTTGTTTGCCCAATCAAAATTATACTAGTTCATTTCACTTTCATACCTTAAAGGATACAGTACAAGGTTACAGGTTTTCATCCTACTTTGTTCGTTATAATAATCATTATCAATGGCATCAATTCACTGAAGTGAAGCAAGTCAGCAAGGACTAAAAAGAAATAAAAGTTTTTTTTTTCAAAGTCTTGGGGGGGGGGATTTTTTCAAACTTTTGATGAAAACACAGAGGCAGTTTTTTTTTAAATCTAGATTAATTGTTTTCTCATGATATATCAAATTTGAAATCTTAAGTAAATGTTAATTTAGTGCCAATTGGACAATAAAACACATGTAATTGTTTTGCGGATCTTGCAAATCATACAACGACCAAATCAGTCACTCTTAAAACATAAATTTGAAAAAATAGACACGAAAAGTTTATTTTATAGACACAATTATTAGCTTATGAATTGAATGATGAGAACAATGAATTCAGAAAATTTAAGATGCCAATTAACTCCGCATTACGAATCAATTGCAAACAAAAAAAGAAAAAAATTAAGCGACGTTCTAAGTCAAAACACGCACAAGATATTCATGGAAGTTGTAGGGAAAGAACTTTTGTTCTAGAATAACTAAACGAACATTACCAGGGTATTAGCCCTCCGCTACACTACATTTTTTTTTTTTAGTTCAGATCGTCTGAGACATTTTAAAGATTTTTTCTGTCACGAATTGTTTGTAGTTTTTCCTAAATTAAAAATTTTACACCATAAGCAGATTCCTGCCTGTTTGTCCAGTTTCTTATTGGTTACTCAACCTCTGCATGAAGTTGAATTTGATTGTTCTATAGAATTCGGAGTAACCATATATGAGCTAAAACTGGCCTATTAAACGCTCTAAGTAAAGACTCGACAAAAGATTTCCGACTCCCAATTTGCAGACCCCCTGTGAAGTTAAGCCCAAATTATGCTTCTTACTGAAGATGATCCTTCTTTACATCGGGTAGGGTTGAGCATACTGATCTGGTACGATTTGATGAAGTGGCTTTCAAATCATAGGCAAGTGGCTAAACAAAGTGGGCATAATGAATTATTTTTCTTAATAGAGATAAAGCGGTTTTCGTTCCCAATTATTAAGATCTACAAGAATTTGCAACAAGTTAGGATTTGTAACAAAGAAACACAGGCACCCATAGAAGAGGATTAAGAGGGGAGGTGAGTCCAAGGCTAACAGGATTTGAGGGTTAAAATCTATATGAAAAAAAAACACAAGGAAAACTGGCAAATTAGTAGGTAAATGATTCTAAAATGGCCAAAATAATCACAGGACTAATCCCTCTCCTCACCCTAAGCCCCATACTTTTCAACCAAGTACCTGCCTTACAGAGGATTAAGACGCGCT
>NC_088878.1:33246844-33265321 GCF_032884065.1 Artemia franciscana | reverse complement strand
ATATATATATATATATATATATATATATATATATATATATATATTATACTATATATATATAATATATATATATATACTATATATATATAATATATATAATATATATATATATATATATATATATATATATATATATATTATATATATATATATAATATATATATATTATATATATATATATATATATATATATATATATATATATATATATATATATATATATATATATATATATATATATATATATATATATATATATATATATATATATATATATATATATATATATATATATATATATATATATATATATATATATATATATATATATATTATATATATATATATATATATATATATATATATATATATATATATATATATATATATATATATATATATATATATATATATATATATATATATATATATATATATATATATATATATATATATATTATATATATATATATATATTATATATATATATATATATATATATATTATATATATATACATATATATATATATATATATATATCTAATATATATATATATCTAATATATTAGATATCGAGATATCTAATATACATATATATATACATATATATATACATATATATATATATATATATATATATATATATATATATATATATATATATATATATATATATATACATATATATATATATATTGTGGTAACGAACAGTAAGTAAGGGTATTTAATTGATTTAACTAAACTTGATGTTCATCAAGTTTAGTCCTACCCTACCCATAAAAAGTTACGAGTCTGAGAAAATTTGCCTTATTTTCAAAACAAGGGGGAAATACTCCTCAAAAGTAATAGAATCTTAATAAAAATCCCACCATCAGATTCAGCATATCAGAGAACCCTACTGAAAGTTTCAAGCTCCTATCTGCACAAATGTAGAATTTTGTATTTTTTGCCAGAAGAAAGATCCCGGAAGCGTGTTTATTTGTTTTTGTTTTTTTTCCAAGGGGTGATCGTATTAACCCACTGGTCCTAGAATTTTGCTAAAGGGCTTATTCGAACGGAAATTAATAGTTCTAGTGCCCTTTTCAAGTGACTGAAAAAATTGGAGAACAACTAGGCGACTCCCACGCTCACTCTTTTCCCAAGTCACCAGATCAAGATTCTGAGATAGCCATTTGTTCAGCATAATCGAGATATCTAATAGCTATGCCTTTGAGGACGACTTAATCCCCCACAGACCTCGGGCGAACGGCTGCAAGTTATGAACTTTGCCAATTGTTTACATATAGTATTGGTTATTGGTAAATATACAGACGTTTTAGGGGGATTTTCTCAGGTGGGAGAGGTCGGTGGCATTCGGTTACGTGGGAGAATCTTACCATGGGGAAATTTTTCGTGAAGGAATATAATTCTATGAAGAATTATATCCAAGCATTATTTAAAAACGATCGGAAATTAAATAAAAAACATGCTTTTACGCGAAAGTAAGGAACAACATCAAAACTTAAAACATAAATTATTACGTATACTTGGGGGTTCATCCTCTCGTCAATACCTCGCTGTTAACACTAAACTACTTTTAGTTTCAAAATTTCTGTTCAAAGCTGCTAATTATTTCAAAAAAGCTATTTATTCTAACTAGACGGCCTTTGTGATTCAGGGGTCATTCTTACAAAATCGGAATAAAATTCAAACTTTAGCCTAAAGAGCGAGGTACTGACGAGGGGAGAACCCGTCATATTACGTATATGATGTAGTTAACCCCTTCGTCAATATCTCGCTTTTTACGCTAAAGTTCAAACTTTGTAAAATAGAGGCTGATACAAGCAATAATTTGTTTGTGTTATTTTCCAGCCAATCGAAGCACTTAATTTTACTTTAAGCAGCTTCATAACTATGATTTCTATATCATAGTAAACCAAAGATATTGTGTGCCTTCGGCTTGTGTTTGTTATTAAATGAAAAAAAAACAATTTTTTTTTTTAACTGAAACTAAGGAGCGACATTGAAACTTAAAAGGAACTGAAATTACTCCGTATATGAAAGGGGCTTGGCCTCCTCAACGACCCGCTCTTTACGCTAAAGTTTGACTCTTTCTCTTAACTCTACTTTTTAAACAGTGAAAAACTTTAGCGTAAAGAGCGGGGATCTACAAAAATGTGAAACTTCGTATTTTTTGCCAGAAGAAGGATCACGGGTGCGTGTTTATTTGTTTTGTTTTTTTTCCCAGGGGTCATCGTACCGACCAAGTGATCCTAGAATGTCGCAAGGGGGCTCATTCTAACGGAAATGAAAAGTTCTAGTGCCCTTTTTAAGTGAACAAAAAATTGGAGGGCACCTAGGCCCCCTCCCACGCTCATTTTTTCCCAAAGTCAACGAATCAAAATTTTGAGATACCCATTTTGTTCAGCATAGACGAAAACCGTATCAACTATGTCTTTGGGGATGACTTACTCCCCCACAGTCCCCGGGGGAGGGGCTGCAACTTACAAACTTTAACCAGTGTTTACATACGGTAATGGTTATTGGGATGTGTAAAGGCGTTTGAGGGAGGGGGATTGAGGGGAGGGGGCTGTGTGGGAAGATCTTTTCTTGGAGGAAAATGTGATGGGGAAGCAAAATTCAATGAAGGAGGTACAGGATTTTCTAGCATTATTATAAAAAAAAAACAATGAAAAAATAAACATGAAAAAGTTTTTTCAACTGAAAGTAAGGAGCAGCACTAAAACTTAAAACGAACAGAAATTATTACGCATATGAGGGGTTCTTCTCCTCCTAAATACCTCGCTCTTTACGCTAAAGTATTTTTAATAATTTCAACTATTTAGTCTACGGCCTTTCTGACTCAGCGGTCATTCTTAAAGAATTGGGACAAAATTTAAGCTTTAGTGTAACGAGCAAGGTATTTACGAGGGGACAAACCCCCGCATATACATAATAAAAATACAAAAATATAGAAGTTTGTTACGTAAGTTAATTCTTAAGCTACGTATATTTTTTACTAATAAATACTTTCGTTAAAAATTAGTTACCTTTTTTAAGTAACCGAAAAATTGGAGGGCAACTAGGCCTCCTCCTCCAAACCTTTTTTCTCAAAATCATCTGATCCAAACTAGGAGAAAACCATTTAGCCAAAAAATGGATTAATATGCAAATTTCATTTTAATAATTTATGTGTGGAGAGCCAAAATCAAACATGCATTAATTCAAAAACGTTTAGAAATTAAATAAGAAAAACTAATTTTTTTAACTGAAAGTAAGGAGCAACATTAAAACTTAAAACGAAGAGAAATTACTACGTGTATGAAAGGGGCAGTTCCCTTCTCAACACCCCGCTCTTTACGCTAAACTTTCTTGCTGTTTAATAAAGTAGAATTGAGAGAAAGAGTCAAACTTTTTTTCTTGTAGGTGCGTCTAATAGAGCAATAGAAACGTGGCATTTTCATAAAGACCTCTCATAAATACCTCTTAATATGGTTTAAATTTATCTCTAATATCAACCCTCCCCTAAAAATGGTTACTAGGGTTCCATTTTTCTTTAATTCATGGTTCTTTTTGTTTGTATTTTATCCTTTATGATCTTTTTTATTTATTTTTCAGTTTGTTGTGTTTTATTTGTTTTTTCTGGGTTTTAGCAATTCTCGCAATTTTTTTTTACTAATAAAAGTCCCATGCACAATAGAAAGCCTTCATTCTTTATATTTCTTGTTCCAGGACGAATCTTCAATACGTAATCATTTACGCTATGAAATAACTAAAGCCAACACTCTGTAACATCTCACTGATTCAATAGCTAACTTACCCGTTTAGGTCACTTTAGAAAAATAATAGCGCTGTAACTTGCAGGCGCATCTAATAGAGCAAAAATCAATAGTATTGGGATGCTTGTACACTCTCATATGGAAAGGGTTGGAAACATGCGAACCATTTACTCGTTCTAAAAGGCGGAGAAGGAATCTCCCGTGCTTGCAAGAGGTTATCATGTAGAAAATATTCCTCGGATAATAATATCAGAAAGGCTTTCAAAGTCCACCTGTCTAGCGCTCAATTCCATTGAGAGGGAATCTCTTCGAATCCTAATGTGGACAAAAATTTCTAGATTAAAAAAGTTCCCAGAAAAAAAACTCATTGAAAGAAAACGAAAATGTCGAAGTATTATGTATTAACCAACGTGTGCATTGCCATTACGTAATACCCCACGTGTGCAGTCTTCTAAATTACAAGCATTGATCCTCTACAGGTCCCTCAAGTGTGGCATTTCAGGCTATATTGCGTCATCCTTAACACCAGTAAACATTCCCCTAGCACAAAACTTCCCATGAAATCTTCAAACCTTTTGAAAAAAATATTGCGGGTGAAACTGGTTGATAGCCCCTCCCCAATGGAATTGGATTCTGGGGCCCTGTTAGAATTGGATTCTGGGGCCCTGATGGAATCGCTTGCTAGGGCCCACGCAGGAATTGCTTGTTAGGGGTCCCGGTGCAATTAACTGCTAGGGTCCCCCGTTAGAGTTGGCTGCAAAAAACACTATTATGTACCAGCCAAATCCTATTACGTAACATCTAAAGATATTATAATTTGGCGGGCCCCTGGAAGGTTTTTCCTGGCCCTTACGATGAGGACCCCTCTATCTTTTTCTATCTTTTTCCACTGAAGCTTTTCCTATGTCCCTCAACAATGCCTATTACAGGTTGACCAAAAGTAAACAATACCCTATTACATAACAAGCACCTACATCTTGAAGTAGACAAATCTTGTTACATAAAATTCAAAGAAATCTTAATTTGACAAAGGCGCTGAAGGTTTTGTAAAGAATAAAAGAAATTATAATGTAACAGATACCAGCATCTTGAAGAAAAACACAACCTATTGTTTAACAAGCAAAAGTAAACATTCCCTGTTACGTAACATGCACATGCGTCTAGAATAAGTTAAAAAAAAGAAAGTCAAGCATCAGAAAAAGCAATAGAAACAGGAGCAAACATTTGGGAAAGACCATTCTTGGAGTTATTAATCAAAAACAAGTCTTTAGCATACACAACGAAAGAAACATCAGCCCGACCAGAAAGAAAAGTAGGCTACCTGAGAACTTAGCCATAGCACTAGAAAATCTAGTTGGCTTTTATTTATCACTGAGGACGGCTTAGCAGAGGTCTTAGCGGAAAAACATCTTATTTGTTTTTGCTATTTACTGGCTGAAAAATACCCTCGTTTATTTTTTTTCTTTTCGGCTTCTTCATTATTTTTTTCGTTATTCATTTTTTCTTCGTTCTAGATTCTTTTTTTCGTACGTCATCCATACCCTTTATGGTCTCAAAACCTATTTATTTTTAGCTTGATTTTTTAGTTTTATTGGTAGAACTTATGAATTTCTGTGGAAAAGAATAAATCTAGTTCATCAATGTATTTTCCAATCATCAGCATGGCAAAGGTTAAAAACCGTCATAGCCAAGATTGATCTTAACTTGCTCATTCTCCTCGCAGAGGTTAAATGATTGATTACTTGAGACACTACAGCTATTAGCTACGATACCTGCACACTGAACGTATGGTAACAGCTTCAGGTACAACTAGGAAAATCGAAGGCATCGTTGAAATGATTGGAACTGAAGCCTGCAAACAGCTTCGTTTTGCCCATACAAATATTGCCAGACAGCTCCCAATCTCCATAAGCTTGATGGAAGGATGACACTGATACAGATGACAGACCACGAACAGTTTAGGGAGAACCTTTAAACACTTTTCCACAATTATCTTTAAACTAAAGGATTACTGCATCACGAGAGCACTCACTTGCTCTATTGCAAGAGGAACCTCCCCCATATGGCACAGAAGGAGAACCTAATGACGATCTCCTAAATTGTCAATACCGGTTGTTTTTAGCAAGATGAGAGGACGTCCTTCCACCCCGCCCCCACCCCGGTTATACCCACAGAGTAAAAGTTTTTCTGAATTAATTAGAACAATGAAAGCGGATTAAGCTTCAGAACACCACCTTTGAGAATGAAAATTTAGAATGCACACCCCACGATGCTAAGATATATCCATTTTTCACTGATATTCTTAGATCAACAAAGTAGATCCTTATTGAAACGAAGCATTATTGTACGTAATTATGTAATAGTAGTCAGTTTCGCCTTTATAAATAAAACATGGAATACAAATTCCCACCAGCGTTGCCAATGCGGTAAAATTGTACCATTTTTGGTATAATTTAGAGGTCCTGGCGCAATGTAGTACATTTGAAGATTGTTGGTACGATGAGATTTTCCGGTACATTTAGGTTTTACTTGCTCCTTTTTGGCTCGAATATCTGTTACAAGTTTTAGTTTACTGAAAGTTTTCTTATTGTTAGGGCAAATTTTTCACTTGTTGTTCCTGTGTTACCAATTACTTTCTTGGGGTACAATTTTAGTCGGAAAACTGGTAACATTTATTTCAAACCGTTGGCAACACTGATTCCCACGTCCACATTTCAGATACTAGGTGAGACGGAATAATGCCTGGTCCTGTGGCAGGTAATGAGCCTGGCGTGTATATCTTCCAAATAAGAGAATAACTTAAATCGAAAATGAAGATAAGTATCTGGTAAACAAACGTAATGCATTTCAAATTATGCTGTGATTTCCAATTTAACAGTGTTTTCTTATTCAAGTTAACGTCAGTGATTTGCTTAGCTGTGACTAAGGAGTATTCATTGTATTGCAAGAATTTTAAATGCTGGGTGAGGAGATAATACATAAAAGACGCGGTTCTACCACACCTTTTTGGCCGAATATTTGAATTGAAGCTTAGATTAACTTGACTGGTTATTTTGCAGTTGTAATCTTTATAGGCCTATTTCTGAATAACTGTTTACGACGTTAAGCTTGTAAAAGTGAGGGAACTAATTCCGAAACATTGGGAACTAAATCAAAAACATAAATAATATCTTACCTTTTCACATGCTGAAGTTGCTCTTATTAATTCTGAGTAGCGTTTTTTGGCGGGGGAATCATGGCTTCGGCATAAAAGGGGCCAGACAGCACCACGGAAATGATGAGGAATACCTTTCCTTGCCATATCCTACGAAAGTTAAATGATCCATGAAACGATAATAGTGATTATTTACTTGAAACACTAAAAATAAGGACATTATTTACAAAAGGGCGTCATAACATAGCTTCCACTATCCCCAAATTTTCGGGGATTTTTTGGTTACTTAAAAAGGCAACCAGAACTTTTAATTTTTTACTACTAAAAAATATACGTAACTTACCAATTAACTTACGTGACAAACTTCTATATTCGTAAGTTTTTATTACGTATATAAGGGGGCTCGCCCCCTCGTCAATACCTCGCTCTTTATACAAGAGCTTAAATTGTGTTTCAACTCCTTAAGAATGACCCCTGAATCACAAAGTCCGTATTATAAACAGTTGAAATTACTAGAAATACTTTAGCGTTAAGAGCAAGGTATTAAGAGGAGGTGAGCCCTTCATATGCATAATAATTTCTGTTCGTTCTAAGTTTTAATGCTGCTCCATACTTTCAGTTGAAAAAACTTTTATATTTATTTTTTCATTGTTTTTTTTTAATAATGCTAGAAAATTCTGCGCCCCCTTAATGGAAATTATCTTCTTCCATGACAAATTCCCCCATGGAATGATTGGTATCAAAATTCTGTTTTTTAGAGTTTCGGTTACTATTGAGCCGGGTCGCTCCTTACTACCTTCATTACCACGAACTGTTTGATAAGTTGTTGTTGAGATATTGATTTGTCACCTATTTGAAAGTCCACATGCCCGTAGTTTGTTTTGATTTAGTTCAATGACCACCTAAATATTCCATATATTTGATCACTGAAGACATTGTTATATGCTCTTTGGACTATTCGGACTATTTGGTTATGAAATGGCTATCTTGCAATTTCGATCGAATGTGTTTGGGGGATAGAGAAGGTCAGGGGGAGGGCTATTTTCCCTCCCTCACGTTTGATTCTTAAAATGGAACTAGAACTATACATTTCCAATCAAATGATCCTCCTCTAAGTTTACAAAACCACCCCTTCCATAAAAACCTTACATGCCCCCGGGGCATAACTTACAACCCTTTCCATCAGACTCTGGGGGGATGTGTCAATCCCAAAAGCCTTGTTATGTGATGTTTGGACTATTTTTGAGCAAATGACTATCTAAAAATTTCTATCGGATACACTCGGGGAAAATATGACGTGGGGGAAAGGTATAGCTGCCCTCCGATAAATTTGATTCTTAAAATGGACACTTAAACTTCCGATTTCCAAGCCAGTAAGCCCCATCCAAAGTTTACACGACCACCCTTTCCGCAAAACCTTATATGCCCTCGAGGCATAATGTACAACCATTACCCCGAGGGCTGTGGGGGGGGCTCAAATCCTCAAAAACATTATTTTCGGACTTTTAAACTACGTCAAACAAAACAACTATCTTTAAATTTTTATTGGAAGTGTTTGGGGAAATGTTGAGCATGGCGAGGGGCTGGTTGCCCCTCAATCACTGTTGACTATGAAAGAGGGTATTAGCCCTTTCAATTTCCAACAAAATGAGCCCTTTTCGAAGTTTCTATGATAACAAATGGCCATCTTAAAATTTCTATCAGATGCATTTTGGGAAAATACATTGTGTGAGTTTATGTGGGGGGGGGGGGGTATCTGCCCTCTGATCACTTTACTCTTAAAAAGAGCACTATAACTTCTGATTACCAATCCAATGAGCCCTCTCCTAAAGTTATACGACCATCCTCTCTATAAAAATCTTATATGTCCCCAGGGCGTAACTTACAACCCTTACCCTAAGGGCTATGGGAGAGGGATGTGTTTGGAGAAATGATTGATGTAGAGTGGGGGGGCTGGTTGACCTCCAATCACTTTTGACTGTGAAAAAGGCCACTCGAACTTCTGATTACCAGTCCAATGAGCCCCCTCCAAGTTTTTACGACCACCCTTTCTATAAAATTCTTATATACCCCCAGGGCGTACCTTACAACCCTTACCGCGGGGGTTGTAGGGAGGGGTAGTCAATCTCAAAATCATCATTTCCAGACCTTTGAACAACGCTGAACAAAATGGCTATCTCAAAATTTAGATTAGATGTATTTGGGGGAAATCATTAGCGTGGAGGGGGCTGATTGCCCTCCAATCACTTTTGACTATTAAAAAGAGCACTAGCCCTCTCAATTCTCAATCGAATGAGCTCTTTTTGAAGTTTCTATAACATTTCTTTCTATAAAAAGTGCCCTGGTCTAAAACAAAATAGAAAAAAAATAAATAATACATTGTACCCACATCGCTCTTTAGCGCAATTAAATAAAAAAACTAGTTCTTTAAACTGAAAGTAAGGAGCGACATTAAAACTTAAAACGAACAGAAATTACTCCGTATATGAAATGGGTTGTCCCCTCCTCAACGCCTCGCTCTTTACGCAAAAGCGTTTAATTATTTTAAAAAGTAGAATTGTGGCAAAGAGTCAAACTTTAGCGTAAAGAGCGAGGGATTGCGGAGGGGACAACCCATTTCATATACGGAGTAATTTCTGTTCGTTTTAAGTTTTAATGTTGCTCCTTACTTTCAGTTTAAAAAACTAGTTTTTTATTTAATTTCTGAAGGTTTTTGAATTAATGCATGTTTGATTTTGGCTCTCCGCACATAAATTATTGAAATGAAACTTGTATATTAATTTTTTTTGGCTAAATGGCTTTCTCTTAGTTTTGATCAGACGATTTTGAGAAATAAGGGGTGGGGAAAAAGGCCTAGCTGCCCTCCATTTATTCAGTTACTTAAAAAGGCTACTAGAACTTTTAATTTTCAACGAACGTTTTTATTAGTAAAAAAATGCGTAACTTAAGAATTAACTTACGTAACAAACTTTTGTATTCTTATATTTTTATTATGTGTACGAGGGGGTTTGTACCCTCGTTAATACCTTGCTCTTTACACTAAATCGTAAGTTTTGTCCCAATTCTTTAAGAATGACCCCTGAATCAAAAAGGCCGTAGAATAAATAGTTGAAATTACTAAAAATACTTTAGCATAAAGAGCGAGGTATTTATCTCCTCCTAAATACCTCGCTCTTTATGCTAAAGTATTTTTAAAACCCCTCATATGCGCAATAATCTCTGTTCGTTTTAAATTTCAATGCTATTCCTTACTTTCAATTGAAAAAACGTTTTCATGTTTATTTTTTCATTGTTTTCTATAGTAATGCTAGAAAATCTTGCGCCCTTTTCATTGAATTTGCCTTCCCCCATAACATATTCCTTTAAGGAAAGATCCTCCCACATAGCCCCCTCCCATCAACCCCACCCCCCAAACCAAAAAAAATCCTCTGAAAACGTCTGTACACTTCCCAATAACCATTACTATATGTAAACACTGGTCAAAGTTTGTAACTTGCAGCCCCTCCCCAAGGGATTGTGGGGGAGTAAGTCATTCCCAAAGACATAGTTATTATGGTTTTCGACTAAGCGGAACAAAATGGCTACCTCAAAATTTTAATCCGTTGACTTTTGGAAAAAAATTAGCGTGGGAGGGGGTCTAGGGGCCCTCCAATTTTTTGATCACTTAAAAAGGGCACTAGAACTTTTCATTTCCGTAAGAATGAGCCCTCTTGCGACATTCTAGGACCACTTGGTCGATACGATGACCCCTGGGGAAAAGAAAAAAAAACAAAAACAAACAAATAAACACACATCCGTGACTTGTCTTCTGGCAAAAAATACGAAATTCCGCATTTTTTTTAGATAGGAGCTTGAAATTTTTGGGTTCTATGACTTTTAGGGGATGTTTCCCTCTATTTTCCAAAATAAGGCAAATTTTCTCAGGCTCGTAGCTTTTGATGACAAAGACTAAATTAATTGAAACTTATATATTTAGAATCAGCGTGAAAATTCGATTCTTTTGATGTATCTTTTAGCATCAAAATTCCGTTTTTTAGAGTTTCGTTTACTATTGAGCCGGATCGCTCCTAACTACAGTTCGTTACCACGAACTGTTTGATGATATTTTTGTTTTGATATTTCTATTATGCAGCATCGGAAGTCCCGATTCGACCAGGTAAGCCCTCCCCTAAATGCAGCTTATGGTCGCCCATGCTTGTGGCTAAGCCCAAACATTTTTAGCCATTAAAGCTATTTGACAAATGATTCAGTATATCATATAAATCAGAACAAAGCAACCCATAGAAATAACAAAGACCACACTGTGTCAAGTAAGGCACGTGCAAATAGAGGTTTTTGGGCACTAGCTCCTCCCCTTACAGAGATCAGAAGACTTCTTCAATTTTTCACTGAATTTTCGAAATAATTCACCGTTTGTTACGTGTCGGTTATTGGAAACACATTTCAGAATTACGCTTAGGTTACATCTCAGGAGATCGGTTTCATAGCCACGAAACAAGTGATGAATGATACAATGCACTGGACTTAGACAGAATGCATTGGACTTGCATAATTTGGGCTATATATTTGCACATTAAGGGCGAGGTGGAGTTAGGTTACGTTAGGTTGGGTTAGGTAAGGTTTACATTATTGTTTCTAAAGTATTATTTTATCATCATGTTTTTTATTTTTCATTAGGACTAACCTAGCTTCATTTTTTTGGGTGTGTTTCCAATAACCACCGTTTTCATAGTTTTCCAAGGTTGTACACCCCTACCCCCCCCCCTCCACCAGAAGCGAAATTCCTGAATATGTGCTATAAGGAAACAGTATTTCTACTTTCCACAAAAAAAGAAAACGCACCTTAAAAGTTAGCAAAAATATCTTGAATAATCAGACATACTATCAAGGTTACAAAATGACATCAACAATAAAGTAAGATAATAAGTAGGGTGTGTGCCAAACATTAAACGCGCCAAAGAACAAATGGTCACGGAGCCAAATGGATTATTTCAAAAAGAATTAACATTAATAAACCAATAACTTACAATTGTAGCAAATAATTAATTTTAGAGTTGTTTTGTTTGAAGACACATTAGATTAATTTCAAAAAAGTCAACGTTTATGATTCTATGGAGGGGGGATAAATAAATAATAAGTTTAAGTAATGTCGCTCTTTACTTAGGCAGCGCTATTATACTTCCTACGATATTGTTGCCATTACACTAATCTTGGATATTACAGGACTGCTCATTATATACTTATATATAAACGTATTAGTCCTTATCTTGGACAGCTTTGGCTAAATTGTTGCCCCTTAACACAAACCAATGGACTAAAAAAAATAGTCGTACTGGATTGTATAAAACAAACTGGCATCAAAAGTTGATATTTTAAATACACGACTTCAATTTTCAAACAAGATTTCTCACCCCCTGGCTAGTTCAGTAATGTAAAAGTTGAACTTTATTTTACGGGTAAAAAAAATCCTAATAGTAAAGCCGTATAATATAGATGCATAATATAGTATGTAGTCCCCGATACTAGATTACATATTTCTGTAGAAGGACTTCAGAGTTCCTCAGCTAGTAGCCTCAAGCAAGCATGCGTGAGGGATCCAGCCCCATATCCCTAAAAATCTTCAGTTTATGACAATATTTCACGGTAAACTTTCCAATTTTTCGTGTAGTTCAGTGTTATTAGTTATGACCCATTCCAGTGGCGCAAATTGGGAGGGAGCAGGGAAGCCCGTGTCCCCTTATTTTTGTCCCTCCCTAGATTTGAGAAAATGCCTTTTTTGGGCGTATTTTCATTGAAAATGCCATTTTTTTAGTACCGCACTTTCATTATAAAAATAAGGAAAAATTCAATCTCCCCTCCTAGATTTTGAAAAATAAATTTACCCCGCCACTCAGATCTTGTTAAATGATGCTGCTCCCCCCCCCCCCCCCCCCGACCCCCTCGAAATAGAATTCTGGGCGTGTGCCCGACTGGCCTATAACATAATACGACCATTAAATCTACTTTTGATTATAGGATGTACAGAATAATGTTTGAATTTAGTAGCATTCATCACTTTAGCAATACACAATTTTCATCCTACGGCTATATATTACAATGACTGATGTTCAGCTCATTATCTGGTTCAATGAAGTGGATGATTAAGAACCAACAATGCCTGAAGTAGCAAATTTTAGAGCTGCTCATAACTAGTCCATTTAGGGAGGAATTGCGTATTATAAACAAAATGAACTTCAGTAAAGGGCGATGTTTCTCCATGCATTGTTGTATAGTCTCCCAGGACATGTCTCATAGCTTTTTATCCCCCATGTACAGAAATAGCGGCCGTAGAGGTTAAGCATGTGGTTATTTCAATCGGAAATTGAAAGTCGTGGTGTTCTTTACAAGAGCCGAAAATAACTATGTGCCCCCGTGCACCTCGGTAAACCCATGATGTTGAATCAGTATTTTTAAGGACTCGGATTGACCTAATGTCGAAAAGATACACCTTTAGGGGGACCACAGCCTCAAGAACAAGGGCCCAAGTTATACGATTGGTGCATTCTCCTGAGATATATTTGAGTAGAGTCAATAGATTAGTTGTTCCTTGTTAAAATGGGAATTTAAATTTATTGGGTTACAGGTGCTAATTGAGCCGTGACCCCTCAGACCGCTAACGTGTTCCCGGGTGCCGCGTTAACCCACAGCTGCATGGGCAATTCTGAGATAGCTATTTTGAAATAGTTGAAAGCTCCAATAAATAGGCCTCCGGATGTGACATGAATCCCATAACCCTAGGGATAACAGCTCTAAACTATGCAAATTAGCCGTTTTTCACAGAGTATGTTTAATTAAAAAAGTGGACGAACAAGAATCATGCTAAGATTTTCGAACTTGGATGTGGACACCCTTTCTGAGCTTCTAAGCCTCGCTGGCGACCAAAGGACGTTAAGTCTCAACAAAATAGTTTTTCTGTCATCCAAAACTCGTTTTGATGACGGAATTTGGTTTTGGGCAGTAATTCAGCCTAAAAAAGGCAAATAAGTGAACGGAGCGAAGAATTTTTTTTTGAACCAGGACAAAACAAAACGAGTTACGAGATTTGGTGCATTTTCAATCAGCTCATACCAAAGGGAATGGCGGGAATATTTTCGAATCATTCAGCACCAAAAGACATTCCTATATTTTTGGCTACACAAGCAGTTTGGAGTAGGAGGAAAACCCACTCTTATTTGTGGTAATTCCCATGAGATTTCATCGACTTGGATATTTTTTTATTCTCAGTTTGCCTTAGGTTAATTTATTTTCGTTTTATATTAGGCTCATGACAAAATTTTTTGTAATTGCCAATTAAACAGGACACACCCAAGAAGTGAAGATAGGTTAATCCTATTGTAAAATACCAAAATATCATAAAAATATAATACTTTAGTAACAAAATAAGGGGAAATACAGAAGGAAATTATGGAAAGCAGGCGACCCAGAACGCATTATATCAGATACCTAGCCTGACCTAACCTAACTACCTCTATACATTAAATATTTAATTAAATATACTAGCATCGTTGTTTCTCTCAATGAGACAAAGCTAATTATAACCGATTGCAGACTTCAAACCGGTTTTTGACCGGTTTTTCTCAGATCGGTCAGATTCTCAGACCGGTTTTTGACCGGTCTTCAAACCGGTTTCTCTTACAAACAGAGCAAACTTCATGATTGTGTTCTGGATAGTTAACAAGTACCTAATGTTTCTCCTTTTGTATTTAAATATTTCTCTTTATTTTCCTTTGTAAATCTTTTTTTAAACCTTTTCTACAATAATTACTTTTAAACGGCCTGGCTATAAAGTAAAGATTTTTTCCCCTAGTTACCTTCTATGGCTTTCTAGAATCAATAACCGACTGGAGATTAACCTACTACCTGGTCCTCATGATCCCCTCAGCCCCATGTGGCATCAGATAAAACAACTTTTACGTACTAATCAGATCATTGTAAAATCAAAATGCAAACCTCAAAGGACTATACGATAATTATGGCCCCCAGGATAATTATGGCCCCCAGGCAACAAATTAGACAAACACTTCATGTAAATCAGAGACTTGATGTATTTTAAAAGAATAAAGTTGGACATGATCAGCGTTGCCAAAGCTTTGAAATAAACTGTACCAGTTTTCCGTCTAAAATTGTACCGCAAAATATTAATTTGTACAATTCCAATCGAAGGTTTGAAATGTGCCACAACACAATTTTTTTTCAATAAACTAAAACTTGAACAGATATTCGAGTCAGAAAGGAATAAACAAAACCAAAATATTCTAGGAAATTTGAAATGTACTAAAAAGTTTGCATATGTACCGCACTGTGGCCTACCAGGACCTCTAAAATTTACCAAAGACGATACAAATCTTCCCCTTCGACAACGCTGGACATGGTAGCCTATGCATTGTTGAAATAATGAGTTACACAAAGATTTTTAATCTACATAATTGAACATATGGGTAAATTATCTCCAGTTATTTAGATTTCTTGACACCAGTGTTTTCATCTTGAAAAAAAAAGAAAAATCACTAAAGATAAATACCTTTAAATAGCATTGACGTTTCTTCAAGTTTTCCTCCCAGTCCCTCACTAGATGTCCCCATAATGTCCATTGATCTTCCTCTACATCTTCGGGGGCTTGACTTCGATCATGACTGGAACTATTAACTGAAAAGAAATAGGCAATCCATTAGTAGTTTGAAAACTAACCAAAGTTGCCATTGACGACATGTAAAGAGCAACCATCGTCAAAAGTAACCAAAACTCTAAAAGACATATGGTCAAATAAACAAAAACATAAAAAACAACTACACGAGCATGAATAATTTATTCTTTCTGAGATAGTATATATATATATATATATATATATATATATATATATATATATATATATATATATATATATATATATATATATTATTCTGAGATAGTATATATATATATATATTTATATATATATATATACATATATATATATATATATATATATATATATATATATATATATATATATATATATATATATATATATATATATATATATATATATATATATATATATATATATAAACTCATTTAATGCACTGTCCGCAATTTAGACATAAAACTGGTCAAGACATTGTCTACTTTAGCTCCTTTAACAACTGTTTTTCTCCTGCCTCATAAATTTGCATTTTAAACTTATATAACAATTCCTTTAGAAGATGCTTGTCATTTATCAAATTTCATATCTAAATATAAGAATAAGTTTTAATCTCCAAATGAAAAAAAAAAGAAATCAGATATCTTTAAATACCGATAAAACTTCTTATATCTCTTAAAAACCTAAGCAAAATTGTTTGTTTTTTTTTCCTTTTTTCTCAGATTTTCGATTTTGATGTTTAATGCTGTGGAGAATAAGCAAGAAGACAGTCTCTCTTCTATATCTTATAATGAAATGTATAGTAAGAAAGAAAATTCCTCTGATAGTTTGCAGCTGTTTTCTTTTTTTTTTTAAAGTGTTTCCAGGTTTGATTCTTCCTATTCAGTAGTTTGCTAGTTAGACAAGTCATGAAGGTTAGTGTTTTTGCTTGTCTCCTCTAAAACGTTCAAATGTGAGCTTTTTCAAAAACTAGAAAAACAATGCTTCGAAGGACATATGTTAAAATAGACAAAAACATAAAAAACAACTACACGAGGATGAATAATTTATTCAGTTTGGAAGTTACTGTCATCCAAAAGTAACACAAATTTAGAAAAAGGTGGAAAGCACTACATTTTAAAATCATCTTCCCATTGGTTACGACAGAAAATGAGGATTAAAATACACGAGAAGAGAGAGAAATATAGAGAGAGACAGGAAATCTTCTGTACGTGGCTAACCATATCGATGCATATCGATAGAATACAGAGAAAGAGAGAGAAAGAAAGACAGGAAATCTTCTGTACTTGGCAAATCATATCGATGCATATTGATAGAATACAGGGGAAGAGAGTGAAAGAGAAAGAGAGACAGGAAATCTTCTGTACATGGCTAATCATATCGATGCATATCGATAGAACACAGGGAAAGAGAGAGAGAGAGAGAGAGAGAGAGAGAGAGAGAGAGAGAGAGAGAGAGAGAGAGAGGAGAGAGAGAGAGAGAGGAGAGAGAGAGAGAGAGAGAGAGAGAGAGAGGAGAGAGAGAGAGAGAGAGAGAGAGAGAGAGAGAGGAAATCTTCTGTACGTGGCAAATCATATCGATGTATATCGATAGGAAATCTTCTGTACGTGGCTAATCATATCGATGCATACCGATAGAATACAGGGGAAGAGAGAGAAAGAGAAAGAGAGGCAGGGAATCTTCTGTACGTGGCTAATCATATCGATGCATATCGATAGAATGCCGGAGAAGAGAGAGAAAGAGAAACAGGAAATCTTCTGTACGTGGCAAATCATAACGATGCATATCGATAGAATACAGGGGAAGAGAGAGACAGAAAGACAAGAAATATTCTGTACGTGGCAAATCATATCGATAGAATACAGGGGAAGAGAGAAAAAGAGAAAGAGAGACAGGAAATCTTCTGTACGTGGCTAATCATATCGATGCATACCAATAGAATACAGGGGGAAAAGAAAAAGAGAGACAGGAAATCTTCTGTACGTGGCAAATCATATCGATACATATCGATAGAATACAGGGGAAGAAAGAAAAAGAGAACGAGAGACAGAAAATCTTCTGTACGTGGCAAATCATGTCAATGCATATCGATAGAATACAGGGGAAGAGAGAGACAGAAAGACAAGAAATATTCTGTACGTGGCAAATCATATCGATGCATATCGATAGAATACAGGGGAAGAAAGAAAAAGAGAAAGAGAGACAGGAGATCTTCTGTACGTTGCTAATCATATTTATGAACTGATCATAAAAGCACTAGAACTGTAAGAGGTATAATTGTACTTGATTGTTCGTCGTTCATAATTCATGGCACATAGAAAACCAGAAACGGGCAGGTACCATCAATGATCTCTTAAATTGGTGAATCTTTTAATATATTATTAAACACTATTTTTATATTTGTTGTACTTTATATAATTGGTAATTATCTGCAGCACTGAGCCAGTCGCTAATTTGGAAACAACCGACTGGTGTTTTGCCATGATCTGCTGTAATTTTTTTTTTCCGTATGACTTCAACGACCAAAGCCGGTAGGTTTTTCGCAAAAAAAGTCGCAAAACGTCACAAGCTTTTTATTTATTTTTATATGATTTTTTTTTATGGCTACACATTTTTTGCTTTAAACAAATAACATATACTCAGTAGGTTTCCCTGTGAGGTTTCAAGATCTATATGTAGTTTGGAAAGTGTACCCATTTCGTCTCATGATTAGAAAACCAGCCTGAAAATCCAAGAAAAAGCTTTTTTCGGTGGAGAGAGGGAAGAGGATTTACGATTTTGTATTTGGAGGGCATGGGTAAAAAATGTTTTACGTTAAACTAATAAAATTTACTCAGTAGGTTTCCCAAAAGGTTTCAAGATCTACACGTAGTTTCGAAAGTGTACCCCGTTTTGTCCCACGATA